>NW_025533966.1:252500-322500 GCF_020615455.1 Coregonus clupeaformis
TCATCAATGGCAACCATTGGTTAAGTTTGTTAAAGGTGCAGTGGTATTACATAGCAGGCCGGTAAAACTCACTGGAGACAAGTCACAATAAACATGTGTGTCGGGGTCATAGGTCAGATAGGAATACTCACCCCTAACCTTTAGTCCGACACTGTATACAGACAACACACATACACACACAAACGCACACACACTTTGGAGCTGCTCTGTGCTGTCTGATGGTATTATGGTCTGTGGCCAAAGAACAAGCAATGGAAAAATTAAAGAGTTGGAATCCTAAGCTAATCATAAGCTACAATAATGTACAGAATGCGTGGATTCATGTGTGATGAGCATAATGGTCAGACATGCTATTTTAGTACATCTTTTTAAAACATTCCCGGAAAGATTGGTGGAAACCAGAATCTTGCAAACTGGGATTTCTGGAAAACCTGGGAATTATGGAAAAGTTACTGGAATCTTGCAACACTAGCATGCACGCACCAAATAGAAAAATGTTGTAGATTGCTGATGCAAAATGTTAAGTGAAATCTGAGTCAAGGAGGGAGCAACTGGGTTCACCTACTCGTTCCGGAATGCCTTCTTACATTAAGAGCATCACTTAAGCAATACTGACAGTGCTGTGTTCTTGTGGCACAGCACTATAACAATGGGGTCAAAGAGCAATTGTACCTAAAAATAAATTACAAAAAATCTGTCATATCCAACTTGGGGAAAATAGACTGAATTTGACTGCTTAAAGGGGCAATCAGCAGTTGCTACATCTACTTTTGTAATTATAATTTGATGATTTGAACCCATTGATTTTTGAAGAATATAACATATAAATGTCTCATGAGCTTAGTTCAACTGTCGTACCCCATCAGAACCCAAAATATAAGCTTGTTTTACAGTACTTCAATGTTTGTAAACAAAGTAAATATAAACAAATACTATATAGCCTCAAAACATGTTTCAAACTATAATGTTTATATAATGGTTGATCAGTCCTTGCATCCATAACTCTGTCTATGAATTTGAGAGTGGTTACATTTCTCCAGCCCCATCCCTCAAGTTTTTACTTAACTAGGGGCGGGGAGGGCACTGTGTTATTGTTTCTACTGCTGATTGCCGCTTTAACTGATGTATCCTTATTTGATGAGTCGTTCCTGAAACACACAAAATCCTTCACTGAGCAGACATAATGTAACATTGTGTAAAGGGTTAAAACTAGAAGGAAAAAGAGGGAAGGAGAGGAGAGGGAAACAAAGAGATAATATTAAGTGTGTTGGGCTGAGAGCCAAGGTCTCTAGTACGGAGGGGAGGGAGAAGGACGAGGAGGAGAAGGAGGTGAGGGCTGGCTATTAGGCCAACACAAAACCCCTCCAATTCCTGCTGCAGGAGAGGCAGTGAGACTAGAGCACCGACGCTGCCTGCAGTCTGCATGCTCTGAATGGCAAGTGGCTCGGGAGAGAAGGAGGGAGGGAGGGATAGAGAGCGTGTGTGTGTGAGAGAAGCAGAGTGGGTTAGAGACCAGAGAGGGTGAGAGAGAGAGACACGAGAGAGGGGGTGACGCTCCTCTCATCAGTGAGGGAGAAAGAGAGGAAAAGGGAGGGAGGGGGGAAAGTCCCGACATCACTGACGCACACCGATCCACCACAAGGCCTGTAGATGCCTATTTATCAAGCACAGCAAGGAGCTATTTCTGGTTCTCCGGTGTGGAGGGGGGTCAGTAGCACAAGCACCACATGACCGTAAAGAGCAGACAAACACAGAAATAAAGAGGAAAAACAACAAGCGGTTCTCATGAACACATTGTGATTAGTAACAAGCAGCAGCAGCAGCACCAGCAGCAGTACGAAGCGTGTATGGCTTTCCAATATTAACTCTCTGTTTTCCCTACGGCACCAAAGTGGCTGAATCTCAGTAAACAGTTCTGCTAAACTGTGTGTCTGTCTGTGTGTGTGTGTGTGTGTGTGTGTGTGTGTGTGTGTGTGTGTGTGTGTGTTTGTGCGATAGACAAACAAATAGTGTGTGTATGTGTGTATGTACCTACATGCATGTGTGCATGTGTTATATTGTGAGTGTGTGCATGTGCCTTTTGCACGCTTGTGCACGTATGAGTGTGTATGATTTCTCATCTGTATGTCTGCCCGGAGCTTGCTAAGAAACGTGCAGTTGAAAACCCTGCATCGCTTACTGTGTACCTATGGAGCGTGAGTGGGATGCAGAGCAGACAGACAGCCACTTCTGCAGCTCCAGTCATACACAGACCAGAACTGGGCAGTGAGAAAGTTACAGACGCACAAATATCATAACCCCCCCCAAAATGCTAACCTCCCCTGTTATTGTAATGGTCTTGGGGCTGTCTGGAACTTTCTCACTCATCATTATTTACAATTCATTCAGGATTATCTGTAATCATGGTAGCGTCCACATTCATGTAGAAGTGTTTAGAAACATATTCTATTCTGATTTACAATACAAGTGACTCCAAAATGACACAATACATTACTTACCATTCATTTCTATTGGGCACAAAATAATCTGAAACACCAAAACAACCAAAACAAACAACAAATGCATCCAAAAAGTCTGTAGAGTCACAGGCTTGATGTAGTCATTGTGTGCTATTAATATGGGACCCAATACTTAACTTTTTACAACTTTAATACACATACAATATAAGTGAATTTGTCCCAATACTTTTGGTCCCTTAAAATGGAAGTGGACTATGTACAGAAAGTGCTGTAAATTCTAAACGGTTCACCTGATATGGATGAAAATACCTTCAAATGAAAGCTGACAGTCTGTACTTAAACGTCATAGTCATTGTTTGATTTAAAATTCAAACCTTTGGAGTACAACATGCTTCACTGTCCAAAAATTACGGAGGCCCCTATTTGGGCCCTGGTCAAAAGAAGTGCACTAGGGAATAGGGTGCCCTGGTCAATCCGTTTAAGTAACTGTTCTCAATACTGAGCGATGTAATCCCATTCCATCATCGTATTTCTCCTTTCATTTATTAGTTCATTTCATTTCCCGTTCCTTGGGGATGAATCAGCTAGAGGGATCTGTTGTCGCGTTTAGGGCAGCGAAGGATTTCCATGCGCTGCGGCGGAGGCCCCAGGGCTACTGGGAGATATCGTGGCGGTGAGTCAGACAAAAATCGGCGTCAGGAGGGCTCACTCCATTAGTCTCGGACCATACATTACCCCCAAGAGTGGGGAGCTGAGCTGAGGGGGTAGGCTATATCTTTCAGCACATTCAAATAGGCATATGATGCACTGAATGTGGTTCTTAACCCTCTCAGAAGCACACCTGCTAATACAAATGTGTAGTAGCACACACACACACACACACACACACACACACACACACACACACCACTTAACTGCTGTGGGTCTGTAACCCCTACCCTACCCACCCCAATCCCACCTGCTTCCCCTCTCCATGGGAGTGCCTGTTGACACATTGCTCACTGTCTCCCGGTCCGCCTCTCCACCTCCCCACAGGTCGAGTCGTGGTGACCCTCAGTCTGAGTGATACTGCACTTAGGCCACAGCCAGGATTAAAACTCAGCAAATTGGCACCCTGGAGCCCTGGAGGGGGAATTGGTATCACACTACCACTCTTTTCTCATTTTTCATATTTTCCTCCCAAAGATTTTGCTCTCTTTCACAATCCACTTCTCACAAAGTGAAAATGTTTTCTTGGCCCCGTTTGGTATGTTTTTTTCTCGGTGTCTGTGTAAGCTAAGATTAGATTGGTGTACTGTGGTTTCGCAAAACTACTCTGGAGGTTGTCTCAGTGCATGTTTGAACGCACCCACTCGTGCACACACAAGCACGCACCACAAATACACACGAACACACACATACAACCTCTGGGTGCGTAAAACAGTGACTGAACATGTGATATGCTAAAAGGTTCAACCTTCTATTTGCATGAAACTCACACGGGGTGACTAGTGCTGCCACGCCGTTCCCTCTCAAAAAGGCATCACATGGACTGGAAGAAATTCTGATATTGACTGGCTCACCGTGTGTGAAAGGTAAGAGAGAAGAGAGGTGATAATCTCTTTCTTTTTACTTGAAATTGGAGTCAGTAATATCCTTTCAAAGACGAATCTCAGTCAATGGTGTGTATTCATGGATGCCAAGGGAAGCCAAGCTTCCCTAAAAGATTTACCAAGAAAAAAGATTTTCTAAATTTTACTTCAATTCACAAGAGGGTAAATGTACACTCAATAACCAAAAGTATGTGGACACCTGCTCATCGAACATCTCATTCCAAAATCATGTGCATTAATATGGAGTTGGTCCCCCCCTTTAATGCTATAACAGCCTCCACTCTTCTGGGAAGGCTTTTAACTAGATGTTGGAACATTGCTGTGGGGACTTGCTTCCATTCAGCATTAATGATATTGTCGTGCCTTTTTTCTTCTAAGAGGGAAAAGGAACAACTCATAGATGGATGCAGATTAATTATGTATAACCAACAGGCAAATCATACAACTTTGATTTCTCAGCGCAAGGAGAAAGCACAATGTATGAGCAAAATCACCACGGTCAAGCAACGTGTTTTCTCTTTCTCGCTGATACACAAGTTTATTATAGATTTGGAATATGTTGAAAATGTTGAATATGTTGAATTGTGTACACCTGAACTGAAAGCTGTTTGATGTAGTACAATGTAATGCATGCGTAGTACTGTTTGGCATACTCTATATACACTACATGACCAAAAGTATGTGGACACCTGCTCATCGAACATCTCATTCCAAAATCATGGGCATTAATATGGAGTTGGTCTCCCCTTTGTTGCTATAACAGACTCTACTCTTCAGGGAAGGCTTTCCACTAGATGTTGGAGCATTGCTGTGGGGACTTGCTTCTATTCAGTCACAAGAGCATTAGTGAGGTCAATCACTGATGTTAGGCCTGGCTCGCAGCCACCATTCCAATTCATCCCAAAGATGTTCGATGGGGTTGAGGTCAGGGCTCTGTGCAGGCCAGTCAAGTTCTTCCACACCGATCTCAACAAACCATTTCTGTATGGACCTCGCTTTGTGCACGGGGGCATTGTCATGCTGAAACAGGACCTTCCCAAAACTGTTGCTACAAAGTTAGAAGCACAGAATCGCCTAGAATGTCATTGTATGCAGTAGCGTTAATATTTCCCTTCACTGGAACTAAGGGGCCTAGCCCAAACCACGAAAAACAGCCCCAGACCATTATTCCTCCTCCACCAAACTTTACAATTGGCACTATGCATTCGGGCAGGTAGCATTCTCCTGTCATCCGCCAAACCCATATTCGTCCATCAGACTGCCAGATGGTGAAGCGTGATTCATCCCAAAACACGCACACACACACATAAATCAGCACCATGGACATCCACATCATATTTACATAACATTGATTGGACTAAATATTTTTTGGTATCTTTTAGTTGTCACTGTATTAAACTAAGCATATGTGATTTGATGTTGTTGAAATGTTGAAGTTTAAATAGTGCTGGAATAGTGGAGGCAGCTCCTGTTTTGCGACTTGCTGTAACTCTCCGTGGTTCTAAATAAATAGTTGTTTAGTAGTAGTCCGAAAATGTCGGAAACATTAACTTGCTTGACCATGCTGTAGGTCATGTAACTGTCTGTTACATGCAATACGCTTTGTGGACTTCACCGGACAGGTTGCAATATGGCTTTTTTTTTCTCGCTTCGCTTCCCCAGTGATTTTACCCACTCACTGCTACTGCACTCCGTTAACAACCCAATTATGTATTAATAAAAAAAAAACAGGCTCCGGATGCAGACAGAAAACAAACCAGCCTTGAAAATTGAGAGACAACATCTCGGATTCTGAGGAAAGGCGATAAAAGCCTGTATCACACTTTCTCCTTTAACAACCTTCACTCAAAGTCTATATTTGTATTTATTATTTATTTATTATTATTTATTTTCTTAGGGGGTTCACTCAAAGTCTATTGTATGCATCATCAATCATTTACGCCATTTAGCAGACACTCTTATCCAGAGCGACTGTCACGGTTTCGGCCGAGGCTGCCTCTCTCCCTTGTTCGGGCAGGCTTCGGCGTTCGTTGTCTCCGGAGTACTAGCTGCCACCGTTGTATGTTTCATGTTCGTTTGCTTTTGTCTGAGTGTTGTCACACCTGTTTTCAGTTAGTGTCATTAGTGTCCTATTTAGTTCCCGTTGTGTGTCAGGTGTTGTGTATTATTGTTTGTTGTCAGACGTGTTTTCGCTCGGTTGAGCTTCTCTCCACTGCGCTGGAGTTATTCGCACCTGTTTGTGCGCTGTTTTTTTCCATTTCGCCTTCGTGCGTATTTCGCCTTCGGGCAAGTGTTGTCCGTTTGCCGTGTTTCGGCTCAATACAAGTCTATTGGATTATCCGTCTGCGTCCTGCATTTGATTCCGCCACTGCACCTACAGCACGCCTTGACAGAATAATACACCACCTATGGAATCAGCAGGAGCCGTAGCAGCCCAGGCGACTCTGGAGGACAGGGTCCGGGAGCAAGGGGACCAGATCCTGCAGATGGGGACCGCACTGCAGGAGGTGATCACCACCACCATCCGAGGCTGGGGGACGCCTCCACCGCCACCCTCCGTGCCAGCACCATCGGCCAGTCAGCCTAGTCCCGCACCAGAACCCCGAGGAGTCCGACTCTCGCTCCCGAGGGCTTACGAGGGGACCGCGGCCGGGTGCCAGGGTTTCCTTCTCCAGGTGGAGCTGTACCTGGCCACCGTGCATCCGGCGCCCTCGGGACATGAGAGCGTGTCCGCCCTGATCTCCTGCCTGTCCGGGAAGGCGTTGGAATGGGCCAACGCGGAGTGGAGGAGGATCGACGCGGACACCATCACGTACAACGAGTTCTCCCGCCGCTTCAAGGCGGTGTTTGACCATCCCCCGGAGGGGAAAGCGGCGGGGGAGCGTCTGGTCTTTCTCCGGCAGGGGAGGAGGAGTGCTCAGGAGTTCGCCTCGAATTCCGTACTCTAGCGGCAGATGCAGGGTGGAATGATCGGGCCTCGTCGATCACTACAGGTGTAGTCTACGAGAGGACGTCCGTCGGGAGCTGGCCTGTAGGGACACCAGCCTCACGTTCGACCAGTTGGTCGACATGTCCATCAGGCTGGATAACCTGCTAGCTACCCGCGGGCGTTCCGAGGGGGTCCGTCCATTTCACCCTCCAGCGCTTCCGAGCCGTGCCCCATGGAGCTCGGGGCGCTGGCGCTAGAGAGGGGAGGGGTCGGCTTACTAGGGGGTCCATCCCTTGCACCAACTGTGGTCGGGAGGACACACCGCGGCTAGGTGCTGGGGATGGCCTCCTAGGGGAGAGGACGACAGGTCCCGCACTGGGGATTCCCTCCAGGTGAGTAGGCGCCCCACTCACCCAGAGCTCTCTGTTGCACATTTTTGTATGCCTGTGCGTTTTCCACAGGTAGCACCTCATTCCCAGCATAAGGCGCTGGTAGATTCAGGCGCGGCTGGGAATTTTATTGATAAAAAGTTTTGTTTAGCGTTAGGGATTCCCCTTCTTCCTGTTGATGTTCCATTCCCGTTCATGCCCTAGATAGCCGTCCGTTGGGTACGGGCTTGATCAGGGGAGGTCACGGCGCCACTTAGGAGTGTGTGCGCAGGGGGGTCATCAGGAGATGATTCAGCTATTCCTGATTGACTCTCCTGCGTATCCGGTGGTGCTGGGCATGCCCTGGTTGAGTACCCATAACCCATCCATTTCGTGGCAGGAGAGGGCTCTGATGGAGTGGTCTGCTCAGTGTGTGGGTAGATGTTTGGGCGTTTCCGTAGGGGCTACCTCGGTGGAGAGTCCAAACCAGGTGCCCGCATTGCACGTTCCCCTGAGTATGGGGATTTGGCTATTGCGTTTAGTAAGGCGAGGGCGACGCAGTTGCCGCCCCATAGGCAGGGAGATTGTGCGATAGACCTCCAGGCAGGAGCTGCGTTCCCACGGAGCCATGTGTATCCTCTGTCTCAAGAGGAGAAGAAAGCTATGGAGACTTACATAGACGAATCTCTGAGACAAGGATACATACGGCCTTCCACTTCCCCTGCGTCCTCGAGTTTCTTTTTGTGAAGAAAAAGGATGGTGGTTTGCGCCCGTGCATCGATTACCGTGGTCTCAATCAGATTACGGTGAAGTACAGTTATCCACTCCCGCTGATTGCGACCATGACTGAGTCGTTGCATGGGGCGCGTTTCTTCACTAAATTAGATCTCAGGAGCGCGTACAACTTGGTGCGCATCAGGGAGGGCGATGAATGGAAGACAGCCTTTAGTACCACCTCGGGCCATTACGAGTATCTGGTCATGCCATACGGGTTGATGAACGCTCCGTCAGTTTTCCAATCATTCGTGGATGAGATCTTCAGGGACATGCAGGGGCAGGGGGTGGTTGTGTACATTGATGACATTCTCGTGTACTCGCCTACCCGTGTCGAGCATGTGGCCCTGGTGCGTAGAGTGTTGCGGAGGCTGGTGGAGCACGACCTGTATGTGAAGGCAGAAAAGTGTCTGTTTTTCCAGGAGTCGGTCTCCTTTTTGGGGTATCAGTTGTCTGCGTCAGGGGTGAAGATGGAGGTAGACCGGGTGTCGGCCGTGCGTAATTGGCAAACGCCAACCACTGTGAAGGAGGTGCAGCAGTTTTTGGGGTTTGCGAATTACTACCGGAGGTTTATCCGGGGTTTTGGACAGGTGGCAGCTCCCATCACGTCTCTTTTGAAGGGGGGTCCGGTGCGTCTGCAGTGGTCGGCCGAGGCGGACAGGGCGTTTGGGAGGCTGAAGGACATGTTTACCTCGGCCCCGGTGCTGGCGCATCCGGATCCCTCTTTGCCGTTCCAGGTAGAGGTGGACGCGTCAGAGGCCGGTCTAGGAGCCGTGCTTTCACAACGGTCTGGCGCGCCACCTAAACTCCGCCCCTGTGCTTTTTATTCTAAGAAGCTCAGTCCGGCGGAGCGGAACTATGACGTAGGGGACAGGGAGCTGTTAGCCGTGGTACAGGCCCTAAAGGTGTGGAGGCACTGGCTTGAGGGGGCTCAACACCCTTTCCTCATTTTGACGGACCACCGTAACCTGGAGTACATCCGGGCGGCGAGGAGGCTGAACCCTCGCCAGGCAAGATGGAATATGTTCTTGACCAGGTTTACTTTTAAGATCACGTACATCCCTGGGTCACAGAATGGTAAGGCAGATGCGCTGTCTCGGCGGTATGACACGGAGGAGAGGTCCGTGGAGCCCACTCCCATACTGCCGGAGTCGTGTCTGGTGGCACCGGTAGTGTGGGAGGTCGATGCTGAACTCGGCGGGCGTTACGCACCGACCCTAGTCCACCACAGTGCCCGGAGGGTCGGAAGTACGTTCCGCTCGAGGTTCGGGATCGATTGATCTATTGGGCTCACACGTCACCCTCCTCTGGACATCCGGGTATCGGCCGGACAGTGCACTGTCTTAGTGCCAAGTACTGGTGGCCCACGTTGGCAAGGGATGTGAGGGTTTATGTTTCCTCCTGCTCGGTGTGCGCCCAGTGTAAGGCGCCTAGACATCTGCCTAGGGGTAAGTTACTACCCCTGCCCGTGCCACAACGACCATGGTCCCACCTCTCGGTGGATTTCCTTACTGACCTTCCTCCTTCACAGGGAATACCACTATACTGGTCGTTGTGGACCGGTTTTCTAAGGCCTGTCGTTTGCTCCCCATGCCGGGCCTTCCTACCGCCCCTGCAAACTGCCGAAGCCCTATTCACCCATGTGTTCCGGCACTACGGGGTACCCGAGGATATTGTGTCTGATCGGGGTCCCCAATTTACCTCCAGAGTCTGGAGGGCCTTTATGGAGCGGTTGGGGGTCTCGGTGAGCCTCACCTCGGGTTACCACCCGGAGAGTAATGGGCAGGTGGAACGTGTAAACCAGGATGTGGGCAGGTTTCTTAGAACATACTGCCAGGACCGGCCGGAGGAGTGGGCAGGTACGTTCCCTGGGCCGAAATGGCCCAGAATTCCCCTACGCCATTCCTCCACTAACCTAACCCCTTTCCAATGTGTGTTAGGTTACCAGCCGGTTCTGGCACCCTGGCAGCAGAGCCAGATCGAGGCTCCTGCGGTGGATGAGTGGGCGAGGCGCTCGGAGGAGACATGGAACGCTGCACACGTCCACCTGCAGCGGGCCCTCCGACGTCATAAGGCGAGCGCTGATCTCCACCGCAGTGAGGGACCGGTGTACGCACCTGGTGATCGAGTCTGGCTCTCTACCAGGAACCTGCCCCTCCGCCTGCCCTGTCGGAAACTGGGTCGGCGGTTTGTAGGGCCATTTAAAGTCCTGGGAAGGTTGAACGAGGTGTGTTATAGATTACAGCTACCTGTTGAATATAAAAGTATTAACCCCTCGTTCCATGTGTCCCTTCTCAGGCCGGTGGTAGCTGGCCCACTGCAAGACAGTGAGATCAGGAGACTCCTCCGCCCCCATTGGACATCGAGGGGCACCGGCGTACTCCGTGAGGTCCATCTTGGATTCGAGACGTCGGATGGGGGGTCTCCAGTATCTAGTGGAGTGGGAGGGGTACGGTCCGGAGGAGCGGTGCTGGGTGCCGAGGGGAGACATTTTGGACCCGTCTCTCCTGATGGAATTCCATCGTGGGCACCCGACGCGCCCGGCTCCGCGTCCTCCGGGTCGTCCCCGAGGCCGGAGTCAGCGCACGTCTGGAGCCGCGCGTCAAGGGGGGGGTACTGTCACGGTTTCGGCCGAGGCTGCCTCTTCCTTGTTCGGGCAGGCTTCGGCGTTCGTTGTCTCCGGAGTACTAGCTGCCACCGTTGTATGTTTCATGTTCGTTTGCTTTTGTCTGAGTGTTGTCACACCTGTTTTCAGTTAGTGTCATTAGTGTCCTATTTAGTTCCCGTTGTGTGTGTCAGGTGTTGTGTATTATTGTTTGTTGTCAGACGTGTTTTCGCTCGGTTGAGCTTCTCTCCACTGCGCTGGAGTTATTCGCACCTGTTTGTGCGCTGTTTTTTTCCATTTCGCCTTCGTGCGTATTTCGCCTTCGGGCAAGTGTTGTCCGTTTGCCGTGTTTCGGCTCAATACAAGTCTATTGGATTATCCGTCTGCGTCCTGCATTTGATTCCGCCACTGCACCTACAGCACGCCTTGACAGCGACTTACAGTTAGTGAGTGACGCTGGGCCAATTGTGCGCCGCCCCATGGGTCTCCCGGTCGCGGCCGGCTACAACAGAGCCTGGATACTAACCAGGATCTCTAGTGGCACAGCTAGCACTGTGATGCAGTGCCTTAGACCACTGCGCCACTCGGGGAGACAAACGTCTTACATCTTAACTATTAGCCTTCAACCAACCTTTCACAAAATACCGTTTTAACAACAAAGAATAAATAAATATTGTGTAATCTAAAAAGGACTGCACTTTCCTCCATAAAGTCTACATAACAGTAGTGCTACAAAAATGTCTACAAAGCTTTCTAGGATAATGTGTTACTCTAATACTGTATCTTGCTCATGCAGATACACGGTCTGAGATGATAAGATCATCAGCAGGTCCCATATTGGCCTGGCCAGCAGCACCAGCTGCTACAGCCTGGCAAACAGCTGGAGAAGGGAGGCCTCCGACCAGCATGGCAGAGACCTATGAGTAACCTACTGGTAAGTAGTCAGGGTTGCCCCAGGGATGCCTCCTGTACCCGGCTACACTTTATGAGAATATACACTCTGGAATATACAGTCTTAATTATCCGAGGCCCCCTCTGAGAGGAAATGGAAGGAGTGAGAGTGAGAGACTGGGCCCTGATAGAGCTAAGGCTCTGCTGAGAAGTATTGTGTACGAGCACAGGCCATTGCTAATCCTGCTGTTGTAGCTAGTATGCTATTCGCAAATGTTAGTGCTAATGCTACTAACACTTTCATATACATTACTGCTTACAATATTGCTGACGTGACAGCTGAAGCTATGCTATGCTTCACCACTAACACAATCGCTAACTTTCAAAAATGATATTGCTAATATTTTGGATTGCAGCAGATATAGAGAAAGAGAGAAAGAGAAAAAAATAAAAATAAACTGCCTAGCATTGGCAGAGCTAATGCTAATTCTGTTGCTAACCAAAGTCGAGAAGCGGTCAAGGCTCCTCTCAGACGGGTCGTAGGGCTCTGCTGCGTTCCCTCCTCCAGTCCAAGAGTATACACCCGTAATTGACATTGATTGGCCTCTAAATGGTAGAGGAGGACACTTAATTATGAAAATGAAACAGAGCCGAAGTAAAAAGCAATAAGGAAAATAACATGGGAAAATAGGCTCCACTTGTCATTGTTTGGCACAACAACGAAAGAGGCTTTCTCTCTGTGTGCTTGTAGAGGGAAGAAGAAGAAGAGAAGAAGCAGGGACTGAGGATTTATTTTGTCTTGTCAGAGGCATTTACCTTCTGCTGATGGGTGCCAAATCAGACAGGCCCAAGGAAAGCAGTGTTGTTTACTCCACAAGCCTTCAATGGAATATAATGGGGATTTTTCTATTTACTGTCTTTATGAACAATATGTCAAACTATAGCACTCTTACCTGGCGGCAAAATTGTTTGAACAATCCCAATGGGTTGCGGTTTTTCCAGTTTTACCAACTGGGTAGCATTAAGTATGGTTAAGCATGGGAGTTTTGTCTTACCACGTGACCAGAACGAGAAAAAACTCTAGGACCTAGCCTATAATACAGTGTTTTTGGACAATGACAAATCAATTTCAAGCTGTTTCTGAGGTGATGTTGCCACAATTACGGCATCCCAAAACATTTCGATCAAAAGTCCCATGGGGAGATCAAAAGCACTTTGTGGAGTTTGATTCATTCCTAATTATGATTTTGGAAATGTTGGGCTTGGTTCTTTGATAATGACACCCTCCATCATGTCAAAGTGAAAATGGCGAAATTGCTCACAGGGGGTTTGATCCTTCATGGTGGCATAACTGTCCCTTTGTCACATCCACCCCTGCAACATGGTATCATTGCTACGCATCACATTGTAATTATTCTATAAAACAAGATCCCACAACCCCTAATTGCCAATAGGCTGCCTAAGTATGCTCCCCAATCAGAGACAACGAGCGACAGCTGCCTCTGATTGGGAAACACACCCGGCCAAACATAGAACTACACATACTAGATAGAAACATAGAAACATTCACACCCTGACTCAACATATAAGAGTCCCCTGAGTCAGGGCGTGACACATTGTCTATGCTCAAAGCCCAGGAATATCCATTATTCTCTTTCGTTTTGCCGTTACCTCCATATAAATACATATTAGAACACTAGAAGGACATTAGGATCCTAGCAACATGCCTAAAAATCATCCACTATGGTAAAGGAAAACGTTGATCAAATAACAAATCAAATGTGAACAAATATTTTGTAAACCAATGCATTTATAGATATATTTAAATGAATAAGATAAAATAATCTAAATTAATAGGATCTCACTCTTTCTTTCTTTCTTTCTTTCTTTCTCTCTCTCTCGCTCTCTAATAAGTATTTACAAATCAACAAAAAGCACATAATTGACGAACATACAAGTGTTGAAGATCTAAAGGAAGATCTCTCTATCCACCACTCTCTCTCTCTCTCTGTCTTCTCCAACATAGCTCAAGTGCCAGATGTCACCGGTTGGCTGTTGTCAGTGTCATTTATCAAGTGCCAATCACGTTTTAGATCTATACTCATCCCTCAAATGCCCCCTATGTAAAGCGACTGAAGCTGAAAATGCTGCAATTTGAATCTGTTTCGTCCTCAACAGCAGCTATCATCAAACAACGATCCTTTCCCCAGCGTCCCCCTTGCTGTTCCTGTTGATTTTCCATGACATGACGAGACTCTCGAGTGAAGTGTGACATGGACTGAATGCTTTATAGTGGGGAAAAAACTTAAACAGAAACGACTTCAAAGACAAACAAAATGCCTTGACACCCAGAGGCAAACTATATCTCACACACCCAAGGCTTTTAACACACTCATAATGTGATGACTATTAAACATATATGAAAGGGGTGAATAATGACAGCCTTCCCTTTTCCTGTGACCTTCACACCAAGCCGTTGCCCTGACAACAGGCATGCCCATTCCAAAAAATTTAAACAAAAAACAAACATACAGGAGTATGAGTGTGATAAAATGATTGCATCAACAAGGTGAGAAACGACATTGTTGTGGAGGCGTATCAATGCCATGTGTGCTACAACGTCATTGGCTGACACATTAATGGGGAGGTGTTAGTGGTTGACTGACATTTCCATGGATTGAACATTTTCAACCTATACCTTCAGCTGTACCTGTAAAAATAAAATTCACTCTGCCTTGTCTTGACAAATAACTAGTCGTTTTGATGCAGACTACTGTAGTAGCTAAATGCTCCTTTAAAACCCCTATATTATTCTACACCTGTTGGGGAGTGAACCCCAACACGTCAACCATGATGTAACAATATAATAGTAATACTATTTACCTTAATTGTATGCCATATATCCAAAGCAACTTGCAGTAGCGTATGCATACATTCTCCGTATAGGTGGCTCCAGCGGGAATCCAACCGACGATCCTGGCATTGTTAACACTGTGCTCGATAAACTGAGCCACTCAGGATCACTGTGTGTGTGAATCTTATTCTGTACCTGTTGGGGAGTGAACCCCAACACATCCACCATTATATAGTATTGTTCCAAGCCTATTGCCATGTTCCCAGGCCATTACAGAACTAATGGCAGCGCTGTAACCTAACAAGCAATGCTGAACATAAGGCCTATATACAGTAATACACTCTTCACTCTTCCACCGCCACACACAGACACACACACACACACACACACACACACACACACACACACACACACACACACACACACACACACACACACACACACACACACACACACACACACACACACACACACACACACACACACACACACAAACATCCCACAGACCAATGGCATTATTAACCCCTGAGTGCCAAGACACAATGCCCAGCTCTCCTTCCCACCGGTGAGCCTGGGGACATGAGAGCCACAAAGCCAGAGGACAGTATACACAGTACATGTACATCTCATGCAGCCTTGGATGTGAACAACACAAACCTGATAAAGGCATAGATTACAGTCTGCATAGTCTATTTGACCTTCTGTGTTTGCATTGAACAATGTAAGACGCATACAGGAAGAGAGAGAAACCAGGGCCAATATTGATATAGTATTTTTTATGAACTGTGCTGGATCTAGGATCAGGTCTCGCTGTCCTTGTGATCTTATTCATTATGTTTTAGAAGACAAAACTGATCTTAGATCAGCATGCCTACTCTGAGACGCTTTACAAATACGGGCCCAGCTGCTTTGCTGAGAATGGCAGGTAGCCTAGCAGTTACAGTTTTTTACGATTGCTTACACACTAAAATTAAACTTTTCCCACAATTAGGAAAACCTTACACTCAAGGAGCAAAACACAAGGCTAGATTTGCACAACTGTAAGCACATTGTCAGCTTCACACTATTTGCAAAACATTACACACAGTGATTTGCAAAACACTAAACACACTTGTATACATCAGACACAGAAGTATATCATGATGTCACTTCCTTGCAATTCCAAAGCACTGACTGTCAAATTACCACACCTATGAGCCAATCTGTTAAACACAGCCATCAGGTGCACAAACACATGATTGCTAAATTGTAGACACACCAATCAGGTTTAAGCACTATAAAAATGCAGCAGGTAGGTTCACCTGCCTTCAACCAAAATGGAAGGAGTCAGAAGAAGAGTGAGGGTGAGAGGAGGAGTACACAGAGGAGAAGAAGGAGGTAGAGGAAGAGGCAGAGGCTGAGCCAGAGGTTGAGGAAGACCTGAAGGAGGAGGAGAACGTGCACAAAGAAGAAGAGGACCAAACTTATCAAATGACATTCGTGCAACACTAGTGGACCATGTTGTGAACCACGGATTGACGCTGAGGGAGGCTGGACTGAGAGTTCAGCCAAATCTTAGCAGATATACAGTGTCATCTGTCATAAGGACTTTTCGACAGGAAAACAGGTAAAAGAAGATCTGTCTACAGTTACAGTAATCAGCCGCTTATTGTATGCACCATATCAGCACTTGTGATACCCCTTCCTGTGACATTGTACAGTAAGTTACATGTATTATTCTCTACATAGGATTGAGGGTCGGGAACGACAAGGAGGAAGGGGGCCCATATTCACGCAAGAACAAGAGAGAGAGATAATAAACATGGTTTTGGCCAATAATGCTATTAGGCTCAGAGAACTACAAGCCAACACTATCGGAGACCATGCCATTTTCAATAATGTCCATCAGGTCTCTCAGTCAACACTGGCACGCATCCTGAAAAGACATCAGGTTCAAATGAAACAACTTTATTGAGTGCCTTTTGAGCGGAATTCAGAGAGGGTCAAACGTCTGCGGCATGAGTATGTGGAGGTTTGTATTGTTCACTTTAGCACTGTGATGTTGCATACTGCACACATGACTTTTTTACATTGACTGTATACTAGACCTATCCTGAACTACACAATCTTGTCTTTCACTGTATTTCAGAGTTTTTTGCAGATGGATGCTGAGGAAATCCTGCATGAATTCATATATATTGATGAGGCAGGGTTCAACCTCACAAAAGCAAGAAGGAGAAGCAGAACTATCATTGACCACAGGGCTATAAGCAATGTCCCAGGGCAACGTGGGGGTAACATCACCCTTTGCGCTGCCATTTCACAGCATGGGGTTCTCCTCCGTCATGCCAAAATGGGCCCTTACAACACCCCTCACATTCTCGCATTTTTGGACCGATTGCACCACATCGTCACAGCAGGTAATGAAATGCACCAGATGCAATACACTGTCATCTGGGACAATGTGTCATTCCACCGCTCTGCTTTGGTCCAGAACTGGTTTCAACACCATCCACAGTTGACAGTACTATACCTTCCACCATACTCTCTGTTTCTAAACCCTATCGAATAGTTTTTCTCTGCATGGCGGTGGAAGGTTTACGATCTCCAGCCCCAGGCTCAGGTACCCCTCATTCAGGCCATGGAGGACACCTGTGACCAAGTCGACGCCACAGCTGTGCAAGGATGGATTCGACATTCAAGACGGTTCTTCCCGCGTTGTCTTGCTAATGAGGATATTGCTTGTGATGTTGATGAAATTCTCTGGCCAGATCCAGCTAGGCGAAGAGATAATGTATAGTATGTTTACTGTAGTATTTTCTGTACAATATTGTCAGTTTTATTCAGATTTTTTAAATGTTTGTTGTTGTTATTTACTGTAATTGTAACCTGTACTGGATACAGTATTTTACGTTTGTCTGTTGTTTGCTGAGCAACAGTGTTATGCACACTCATGTAGTAGCATGAAAACTGGGACATGTTTTGTTGTGATTCTCCATGTTGACATGTTGACTGATTTGGGTATATGGAGAGAAATAAATTATATTTTCCTCAGTCTACAGCATTGGTCTTGTGTAGTGTTTGTATAGTTGCACTTTCTCTGTGTACTTCATTTACAGTACTCTAATCACTGAGAATTAGACTTGCTAAAAGTGTTTTAGGTTAGCAACAGCAGTGTGTAACTGGTTCAAAAAGATTGAAGTCATATGAAATGTGTGTGTTTCGTATGGTAACAACATATTGTTTTTATGAAGTCATGTATAGTTTTGACAAAAGTGTTCCATTTTGCAAATGATCTGAAGTGTTGTGCTACTTTGGTGTAGGATTGTGGTAATTGTGTGTAGTGTTTTGACAAACCAGGCCCTGTTTTCAAAATTGTGCTTAAACAATTGAAAAAAACTGTAAGAGGATTGGGCCAATAACCGAAAGGTTGCTGGTTTGAATCCCCAAACCAACTAGGTGAAAAATCGATGTGATTTTGTAAATGAGGTTGGGGAGCTCTGGCAAGCAGGGAATAGTTGGAGTTTTGGGGGGGGCATTTTAGTGGCAGAGAGTGTAATGCTCTTCCTCCCTCTTTTCTGGGCCATCAGTTATCAAAGAGGTATGCAGAGACTGAGGGGAGAGGGTGGTCCAAAACTAAAGGTTTAAAATGTGTGTCTGGCTACTCACAGTGGTGGGTGGGTAGGTAGTGAGAGGGGTAGTCTGACTCATCTGACAGGCAGAACAAAGTTCCCCCATGGTCAACTGGCACAAGGCACCAAGGACACAACAGCAGCACAGGGTGCACCCTATTTCCAGCCAAAAGTAGTGCACTATATATGGAATAGGGTGCCATTGGACGCAAACACAATGTTTGATGTGGGGGTTTTCTGATGCCGGTGCTATTATAGCCTAGCGCGCCGCTGGGATGCAGACACACAGACACAACAACAATCAGAGGGACACATTCATACATATACACTGACTCACACACACACACAGACAAAGGTACTAATACACACACACACTTACAAACATGAATAGATTTGCATACAAAAGAGAGAACATCCAAATTAGGATGCTAGACCACCAGGCACTGAAAAAGTCACAGACCCACACAAAATAACACATGGGCTTCCTCTCCAATGGCGTTACACAGTTTCTCTGGACCCCCACTGCAAGGTCGGAGTTTGGGCCCCCCAGAGATTGTTTCATTATGCAGTGTAGCTTACTGCTATTGATAAACTTTTTTATAATAAATGACACATGAAATAACCTAACAATGTAGAGGCATATAGTAGCTACAGTTTGTGACTGCGTCGCCTTCCATGTTTGTGTGCAAATGTTTTCACCATGGCCTATAGCTCCAGGTTGCAGGCCTGACTATTTTCGATATTGAGTATTGCCAACCCAGACAGTCTTTCCCGAGACATTATATGTCCATTGCGCTGCACACAATTTAAACTTAGTCTTGAATGATGCATGCCAAGATATACCAAAGATAACGAGCTATTGATATTGCAACCACATAACTCAAACGCCAGTTCACCAGTATGAACAAAATCACAAACAGCTAAAGATGATAATCTGTTTGCGTCTGCCAATTTATTGGGTGTCCAGTATCCAGACGACCTGTCCCCCAGTCTCTTTCCATAACGTGTTGAAGCCGGCAATTAAGGAGAATGAAAGGCTCAATTAAAGATGTTGCAGAACTGCTGTATTTGAAGTACCACACCCGTCTGCACAGTTTCCCTGATGTTGCTACGGCAATCAAGCTGTTTTTACCATCCCTGTAACAGTCACTTCTGGAGAGATTGTTTTCTAAACTAAAACTCATAAAAAAAACTACCTGAGAAGCATTAGGCTCTTGGTCTTATATGCACTGTTGAAGACCTGAGCAAACTCCACTCATTGCACTGGCACTGTGGTAGCCTTGACCACGGCATTTGTTCTGCAATATCCTCTTACTTTCAATCAGTAAAAAAAGGCCTGAGGCACTATTTCAGTCACATTCCTGAACCCAAGAAACAAACACTTAGCTTCCTAGTAGATATGGAAATTAAAAAGTTTAGGAATGGCTCTTTGGAGGGTTACTGTCAAATTGGTATATGAAATTTAAAACAATAGATGACCGGCGAATGGGCCCCCAGAGCTCGTGAGCCCCCCTACCTGCGGGGGCTGCGAGGGTGGCATGTTCCTCTCACATGGGCTTTTTCAACACAAGTTACCCTAAAGAATTACTTCATCATGGCCTTTTACTGTTGCTAATTAGGCTACTGATAATACATAACTTCTCATATTAGTCATATCCTGCACCATGAATGCATCAATGCATCATCAATTGAATAAACTGTATTGATCCGCAGAGGGGAAACTGGATTTGTCATTGTCATCATGGATGGTGATTGGGTGAATGACCATAATTTGGGCATCATTGCTACCGTGCCCCAAGTGTGCCCCAACAGACTGGCATAACAGAAACCCTGTGCACACCACCCCACCTTGCCACCTGCATGGTTGGCACATCAACCGCCTGGTCTCCAATCAGTGACGATGAAGAAGAAACTGAAGAAATCGATTTCCTCAGCCTAGCACCGGCCAATGTTTACTGAGGCAAACACGGAGCATCGATGCCGGAATACGCCTAGGGGAGGTGTCACCCACAGTGACAGACTTGTTCCTGACATGACATGCTCTGGTTGCCGCTGAGGCTCCCGCGTTCCCGGTGTTTTTGTTTTATTTACCGCGCCTCCCTGTCGATAACGGGCCTTCTCTGGAGCGAGGAAGGGGTGAGGGAGATGGGCAGATGTTCTCGACGTTGACAAACACCTTTGATCAAGGGATCAAACCTTTCAGTTTGACTGGCTGGATGGATGATTTTGCTCTCCACATATAGTTATACAGTAAACAGCTGAAATGATTAGCACTTTAGTCACATACAGTATGCAGCCTTGGGATTGTTGCTTGTTCTCCACAATTCTAGGACTCTCCAACCAGTTCTTGGAGTCTACTGATATCGAAGTCTCCCAATAAGAAAATGTTATTCAAATCCTATAAATCCTCATATTTCACAATAACCAACCAAAGGAGGACCTACAACAAGCAGCTCTGTGCACTGACCCCCTTCCCCACCCCTCCTTCTCCTGCCTGTCCACATTATCTCAGCAGAGGGCCAATTAGCCATCATCATCTGGCCTGTTTTGTCGAGTCGCGTCAGGAAGCCCAACTCCCTCTGATCCAATAGTGGATTTAAATAATGGATCTGTAATCAGAAGGCTGTTAATTATGAGTCTCTGGCGAACCCTCTGTCAACTCAATCTGATGACGAGGCAGGCCAAGGCAGACCCCTCTATCAACTCAATGTGATGCTGATGAGGCGGAGGCGAGGCAGAGTGAGAGACAGACAGGGAGGACAGTGAGGGAGAGTGAAAGACAGACAGGGAGGACAGTGAGGGAGAGTGAAAGACAGACAGGGAGGACAGTGAGGGAGAGTGAGTAATTAAGTGAAGGGGGAAGGGAGGATGGGAAGGGGGGATATGCATGGGAATCATGCCTGTGTGTGTCACTTTAATGATGTGTCGTGTTAATAATTATCTGTGTGTGTGTGTGTGTGTGTGTGTGTGTGTGTGTGTGTGTGTGTGTGTGTGTGTGTGTGTGTGTGTGTGTGTGTGTGTGTGTGTGTGTGTGTGTGTGTGTGTGTGTGTGTGTGTGTGTGCGTGTGCATGTGCGTGTGCATGTGCATGTGTGTGTGTGTGCATGCACCATGGAATGCACCACACATTTGTGTGTGCATGTGTGTGAAGTCTATATGGATACAATTTCTACTGCACAAACATCTTCTATAGTTTGTCTAGTCCACACTGTTCCATATAAGGGATTTCAAATTGTTGGGAAAAAGTGACCTATTTTCCACTATTAGAGCAACTTTTCTCTTTCATTCACAAATACATTGTCCCACTGACAATTGGCACTTTCCATCACACTGGAAAGAACATAATTGGGGGAATATAATTGGAAGACATGTACTCGATAGACATGCTTCACTCGGTTGACTAGAGTGTTGTGCTAATTTGAACGAGGACAAAACTCTTCCACCGCCATGTAAGAGCTACTGCCACAAGTCACTGTCAATACTGTTTTCACCAATGAAAAGTCACAGCAAGCAGATCTGATGACACCAATGGCATTGAATCCCTCTATGCTAGCGGTATTCAAAGTCGGGGTTGGGAATTACAAATTTGGGAACTAAAAATTAAGAGTACAGATTATTTTATTGGACAATATACAAACATTTGAAAAATACCATTTCATTTAATAAATATATTTACTAATGGTCCTCTTAATTTTGATAAGAGAGATGAACATGTAATGAATTGAAGGTTATTTGTTGATGTGAAAATCGAAACGCACCCATTTTAAGGTTGTGTCATTAGATTCATGGAAAAAGTTATACCTCTGCTCTAAGCTAATAAATGGCAACATTTGAACTGAACAATTAGAGGCTCACATAACAATACTGACTTGAATAAATCCTATCAAAGAAAAGGGATGACACTAGGTATCAAATGTATAGTGAACTACACATAGTGGAGTGAAAGTGGAGAGGACAGGGTAGAGTTTCATAGATTTCCACTAATAGCAGACCTCTTCAGACAGCGACACTAATAGAAGAACAGGAGGACTCAAATGATCTCTTATTGAGTATGAATGCACTGAGTACTATAACACATTAGCATACACACACACACACACACACACACACACACACACACACACACACAAACGACTGCTGCATGTGTCCAAATTGCACCTCCCTTTACGCATGGACCAAAACACAGAAGAAGACAGCCTTGGCCGTAGAACCTTTTGGGTTGGTGGGATTCGAGAGCCAGCCTGAGCCAGCTGTGGCCTCCGACAATAAATTACTCACTGGAAATGGTTTACCGCGAAGGGCAAGAATCAATAAGAAGCCACAGTTCTACCCATTGCGTAAGGTATAGAAAAGTGAGGAAAAAGAGGTGGAAAAAAGAACGGGATGCATCCGATACTGCTATTTGTTGACCCTACTCAGACCCCAGTCAAGAGGCTATCAGCCGTTCTATCAACCAAGAGGAAAGAGCCATGGGCAGCTAGCTATCTGCGCGAGGGGGAGGTTTTGTGGCTCTGGAACTATTAGAAACCTGACACATGGGCCGGGAACATTGCAACAGGCTTTTACAGCAGCAGACACAAATCTGAGACAGCCAACCATTATCCTTTTCAAACAAGATACACAAAAAAAAAAAGACAAAGACGAGGGGGGGGAAAAAAATGCTATGTTCGTCAGGGGACTCTAAGAAAGGACAAAGGCGTTCAGACGTAGCTGTAAACAAAGCTTAAACGCTGATCTCTCCTCTAGCTCAAGTGTAATTAGCTTGCGAGAGAATGATTAACCCGAAACCACCACCATTGCATAATGGCTGTAATTCTTCGAGGGGTACTTACAATTCAGCATCTCTATGGCTCGGCAGAGCCAAGGTGACTAAGGGTAAATGAGGGAACGGATAATAACACTCCCAATATTCATCTACTATCAAAAATAGCTTTACCAAAGTAGTGTACGGTGCATTACCAAAGGGCAACATGTTTAAAATGCCACCCTATTCCCTAGATAGTGCACTACTTTTGGCCAGTGCACCCTATTCCCTAGATAGTGCCCTACTTTTGAGCAGACCATCCATTCCCTAGATAGTGCAGTAGGGTGTCATTTGAGACGAAGCCTTGGTGGTAGTGTAATGAGAAGAGTAGCCAACTTATTGCCCAATGGGAACAGAGTATCGAGTACATCTAGTAGCCATGTCCAGGTATGACGGCTGATGAGGATTTATGAGGTTAAAGCCAATAGCCGATAGCCATTCGTCTGGAGTTATTGATGTGTGTTGAACCAGGTATGATGGGCTACTGTCCATAGTGAGTGTCTGGTGTCTAGTCCATTCAATCACAGAGGATCTGTCTCGCTCCATCCGCTACAGTGCCAGGCAGTGGCGGCCATTTAGATTTTTGAGTCTCTACTTCACTCTGGCTAAGGAGTGAACTTTCATCTATCTATCTATCTAGGTGTCAAGAGTTAAACATTAAAGCTGCAAGGTTTTATGGCTGGTAGGCTGGTGAGTGCAATAGCATCAGAGCTCAGTAACTGTGCAATAAATTATGCAAGTGATATGTTTGTTAACCAGCGAGAGTCCTTAGCAAATCCACTGTGTTAGCACACTGTAGTTAAAAATGCTAATACGGCAGAAAACATTAAGGAAATATAATAGTATGTTGATTAAGAATAACTAACGTAAACAACACAAACACAATCTACATTGTATTAATAGTAAGTGCTAACTTATTAATTAGCTAATTCCACATCCACATTAACTGCCTAGCATGGTTTGCATTTATTAACCTAGCATTAGCGTAGCGAAGGGCACAAGTTATACCTATTAACACAAAACAGAACGCAAATTAAGATGGATTTCATGTATGGAGAAGAAAGTCTCTTTCAGAATGCAAAGCTACTGTAGTTGAGTCGAAACAGTGCAACCAACACATCTGACATGTGACCAGTGGTTCTGAGGGTCAGAGCATGGTCAGAGCACAGGAAAGAAACATCAGGGTTATGGGTTGGATTCCAGCATGGGCAACATAAACTGAATATATCTGTCAATGTTGACAGTTCAGCAATTAGCTTGTGATAAAATCATCTGCTAGAGGACATTTTGTGCTTGTGTTCACATATTCACATGCCTTCAAAAGACAGTATCTTTAAATGGAGCGAAGGGGGATTTTTTTTCGTCACAAACGTCTGTCCCTGTCACCCAGAGGCCCAGTGTAGCCAAATGTTGACCTGCCCTGGCTGCCCATGGGTAGGCATTCACAGGGGGATGAGTAGGCCTCTCCGCGCCCTGCTGGTCCGCTCTGGGCTGCTCTGGGCTACACTGATAGCGTGACAGCAGTTTTCAGAATGGAATGAAAGGAAGAAGAGAGGAGTGAATCACGACATACAAAGTCTCTCTCTCTCCCGCTCTCCAAAGTTGATTCACCCACACATTAGTTCCACAAAGATGACGATTTCACTCGAGATGTTTTAATTTGTTCTGATTTTTATTCTCTGGGCTCACATACCGCCGTTCTGTCATTTCGGTCTCGTTTCCGGGGATGCGGAAGTCCCCTCAGCGAAAGAAGCATGCCATGTTCTCCACCCAATTTATTTTCCAGTCGACTGTCCCCCTTTTCCTAAATTCCACAGAAAATCATCTTGGTTTCTTTGAATGTTCATGAATCAAAATAGAAGGGTAGGGAAGGGTAATGCCCTAGTTTCCCAAACGCTGTTATCCTCCCTCTAGTCTACTCTACCCCGCTAGAAGCAGCAATGACGTGGTTTGAAGGAACAAATGAAGGATATCGTTCAGACGAGTCGAGATGCCTATCTGCACCCACCGCCCATCTTTAATAGGAGTGTGTGTGTATGTGTGTGTATGTGTGCATGTGTGTGTGTGTGTGTGTGTGTGTGTGTGTGTGTGTGTGTGTGTGTGTGTGTGTGTATGTGTGCATGTGTACAGTGGGGAAAAACATTATTTAGTCAGCCACCAATTGTGCAAGTTCTCCCACTTAAAAAGATGAGAGAGGCCTGTAATTTTCATCAACGTCAACTATGACAGACAAAATGAGATTTTTTTTTCTCCAGAAAATCACATTGTAGGATTTTAATGAATTTATTTGCAAATTATGGTGGAAAATAAGTATTTGGTCAATAACAAAAGTTTCTCAATACTTTGTTATATACCCTTTGTTGGCAATGATACAGGTCAGACGTTTTCTGTAAGTCTTCACAAGGTTTTCACACACTGTTGCTGGTATTTTGGCCCATTCCTCCATGCAGATCTCCTCTAGAGCAGTGATGTTTTGGGGCTGTTGCTGGGCAACACAGACTTTCAACTCCCTCCAAAGATTTTCTATGGGGTTGAGATCTGGAGACTGGCTAGGCCACTCCAGGACCTTGAAATGCTTCTTACAAAGCCACTCCTTCGTTGCCCGGGCGGTGTGTTTGGGATCATTGTCATGCTGAAAGACCCAGCCACGTTTCATCTTCAATGCCCTTGCTGATGGAAGGAGGTTTTCACTCAAAATCTCATGATACATGGCCCCATTCATTCTTTCCTTTACACGGATCAGTCGTCCTGGTCCCTTTGCAGAAAAACAGCCCCAAAGCATGATGTTTCCACCCCCATGCTTCACAGTAGGTATGGTGTTCTTTGGATGCAACTCAGCATTCTTTGTCCTCCAAACACGACGAGTTGAGTTTTTACCAAAAAGTTCTATTTTGGTTTCATCTGACCATATGACATTCTCCCAATCCTCTTCTGGATCATCCAAATGCACTCTAGCAAACTTCAGATGGGCCTGGACATGTACTGGCTTAAGCAGGGGGACACGTCTGGCACTGCAGGATTTGAGTCCCTGGCGGCGTAGTGTGTTACTGATGGTAGGCTTTGTTACTTTGGTCCCAGCTCTCTGCAGGTCATTCACTAGGTCCCCCCGTGTGGTTCTGGGATTTTTGCTCACCGTTCTTGTGATCATTTTGACCCCACGGGGTGAGATCTTGCGTTGAGCCCCAGATCGAGGGAGATTATCAGTGGTCTTGTATGTCTTCCATTTCCTAATAATTGCTCCCACAGTTGATTTCTTTAAACCAAGCTGCTTACCTATTGCAGATTCAGTCTTCCCAGCCTGGTGCAGGTCTACAATTTTGTTTCTGGTGTCCTTTGACAGCTCTTTGGTCTTGGCCATAGTGAAGTTTGGAGTGTGACTGTTTGAGGTTGTGGACAGGTGTCTTTTATACTGATAACAAGTTCAAACAGGTGCCATTAATACAGGTAACGAAAAAAAAGAAGTTACAGGTCTGTGAGAGCCAGAAATCTTGCTTGTTTGTAGGTGACCAAATACGTATTTTCCACCATAATTTGCAAATATATTCATTAAAAATCCTACAATGTGATTTTCTGGAGAAAAAAAATTCTCATTTTGTCTGTCATAGTTGACGTGTACCTATGATGAAAATTACAGGCCTCTCTCATCTTTTTAAGTGGGAGAACTTGCACAATTGGTGGCTGACTAAATACTTTTTTTCCCCCACTGTATGTGTGCATGCATGGTTGTGTGTGCATGTCTGTGCACGCACACACGTGCACATGTGTCTGCCCTCTCCACAGCCACAACCTCTTAAAAAGTCTAAAACGGATGGCCCGGGTACTCCTATCTCCTGTTCGCTGTGTTAAGTCATTACGGTGCTACCAATTCATTAGCTGGTGTAGCCATCCATCCATTACGAGGCTGAAGAGATATCGGCTGAGGTAGACGAGCAGGAGAGTGATACATCTGACTGGGAGACTTCCCATAGTTTTATTTCTCCCTTCCCAGTGCATTATATGTATCTTCCCACTGTCAAAGCTTTGCATTGGCACCACTCTCAGGGCGTGAACACAGCAACACACAAACCATAAGAAGGTGAAAGGAACATGTTTCGGTGGAGCATCATTAACGAGTACTCAAGATAAGCTCAAAACAGCACGACACTGCTCCTTCAAAATGGCTAATGTTTGTTGGATTAGCTGCAGTGTGAATATGCCAGTCGTGAATGTCAGTTAAATCGGTTGCTTAATTATGAATGAGAAATTAGTGACAGCGGAGGTAAAGCAAATGTGAGAGTAGGTTCCCTGTCACCGTCTAACCTTCCTATAACTGTCACTAGTAAACCCAGGTCTCTGAGCTGTCGATGGCTTTCCTTAGACAAATATTCATAAAAGGGTTTCAGAGTAGGAGTGCAGATCTGGCATCAGGTCCCCCCTGTCCATATAACCATCTTCATTATGATACAAAAGGCAAAACTGATCCTAGATCACCATTCTTTATTAGACACTTTATGAATACGGACCCTGGTATAGCAACCCTCGCTAGCTGCTGACAACGTTTCCCGGGTCTTCTGTGTAGACAGACCGACATGGCAATTACCAGATGAGCCAGGGCCGACGTGGCACTTTTTACTTCCTGATTAAATCCTTTATTTCACAGCAGAACGCCGAGCAAGGAGGCATGATGTGAAAGTTATGTCAGCTATCAGAAAGGAGGGGGAGGGGGGAGGGCATGTTTGCGTCATGTAAGGGACCAAATCGTCAGATTCCTCACAGCTCATTATCCTTGGAAATTAACGGGAGTGAGATGACAAGGGTTGGGAGAGAAGGACAGGGTCCGTGAACCAGGAAGCCATGGGAGCTAGGAGCGTGGGGAGCTCCTGAGAGGAATATATGATGTAACACTGTCCGTCTCTAAGTGGCAACAGATTAAATCTGTATTCACACTGGACAGCCACGTCCTCAAACGACCGTGAAGAAAGAGACCAGGCAGGCAGCATTCAGTGTTACCAAATGCAGATTTACGTGATCTAGTTGGGTTTGACTCTTTTCCGTTCAAAAGACAAGGAAATAAAAGCTAGGATATATCAATGCAAATCGTGAATCGTAGAGTCGGCACACCCTTTACATATTGGAACCATACTCTCACCATGCTATGCTCATTGCACTTCTGCTCATTAAAAACACATTTAAAAAAATAAAATAAAAATATGGACATTAAATGTTTAGACCACCTGGGGTAATATGCTATGCCATTTTAATAATAAGTTGCTGGTCGGTTTGGTCCCTAAAAATAGCAAGGTAATGTAGGATAATGCTGCCATATAGACTATATTCAGATGAGGCCCTATAAACTGTACAGCTGCATAATTTACCATTAAATGTGTGAATAAGTGTGTATAATCACTGCATACAATAACATTGGTTTGATCATAAATCATACATATTATTATTATTATTATTATTATGACATCTGCATTGTTATGTAATTATGCAGCACCAGCCCCATCGGTTCAGCCAGGAGTTTGGAACATTTCTCAGCTGGGAGGATAGAACGCATATAGAACACCCTTTCAATCATTAGTGGAATATTAATCTGCGATAATGAGGGGCGACTGGATTCTACAAGAAGAGAAGAAGCAGATACTGTAGATGGCTTGTTTCAATTCATTACAGGGAGGGAGGGAGAGAGCGCGGGAGGGAGAGGAGTGAGAGAGCGCGCGAGAGAGAGCGTGCGCAAGAGAGTGTGCACGCGAGAGAGAGAGAGAGAGAGAGAGAGAGAGAGAGAGAGAGAGATATATTCTGTGTGCTTCAATAAAATAAAATAAAGATTTAAGCCTTGCCACTTTTGAATATGGAAATGTTTCAAACACTGAGAAAACCGAGCGAGAGAGAAAGAGAGAGAAAGAAAAAGGTGGAGGGGAGAGAGAGAGTGAGTGAGTGAGCGAACAAGCACGAGAGAGAGAGAGAGAGGGAGAGAGAGAGAGAGAGAGAGAGAGAGAAAGAGAGAGAGAGAGAGAGAGAGAGGAGAGAGAGAGAGAGAGAGAGAGAGAGAGGAGAGAGAGAGAGAGAGAGAGAGAGAGAGAGAGAGAGAGAGAGAGAGAGAGAGAGAGAGAGCGAGAGAGAGAGAGAGAGAGAGAGAGAGAGAGAGAGAGAGAGAGAGAGAGAGAGAGAGAGAGAGAGAGAGAGAGAGAGAGGGGCCAGTCTGAATTGTGAGTGGCTTACGACACTCAGTGAACAGACGGTGCCTCTGCATGCTCTGCCAGTACACTAGTCTGCTGCAAGCGAGGGATCGAAAGGAACAGTGCTCTGCCTCTCCTCTCCATCCCCATCACACACCACCTCTGCCTCCCTACTAGCAGCCTCCTCAGCCTCTCAGCCTTCCAGCCTCCACCAGCAAACTCCCTCCAGCCGACAAGGGAAAAACACCACTAACAGCACAAGGGGATATGAACAGAACCCAAAAGACAGGAGGACGCAGGAGTCAAGGGGCTTCTCACAGGAGATGAGAGGGGATCTGAAAGATACTAAAAAGAAAGGGAAAAAACTACAGAGAGAGAGAGAGAAGAGAAGGAGAGAGACCCTGGCGTTACCCATCCTTATCCTTCCAATACATATTTTCTGAAGCGCGCCGGTCGGTCACTGACATAATAATGAAAGAGCTGACTGGATTTAAGCCGTGCAGGTCAGCGATCGCTTCAAGTGACGGACGGTAATTTGTGTTGACAGATCTGCCCCCAGTCTTTATCGAGAGTTTTGAGTTATTTTTTCCTCTCCTTCCTTGGTTGCCTTGGTTTTGCTTCCTCTGTTCTCCTCTCCGGATCATCGCAATAGCAGTGACTGCAGAAGAGCAGGAGGGAGAGAGAGAGAGAGCGAGGAGGCACGACACTCATGCATGCAGCCGAGCAGGGAACTTGCATTTCCTAACCAGCATCCACTTGGATTCCTTGGGTCTTTTCTGGCTTCTTTCACTCGAGGAGAACTAAGACATTGTAAGCCTGCCAGGATCTGGTGTTCTGGCTGAAAAGGACGAGGGGGGGGGAGCAAATTTGTACAACACTGGGGTCCTTTTTTAGATTCGCACATAATTAATGCGGGCACAAAGGGAGTCGCTGAATAGGGGTTGTCCGTCTCTGGATAGGGGTGAGTAGGATTCCTTTCATATGTGATCACTCGGTGAAGACAGCATTTTTTACCCCCCCCCTCTGCTCGTCTCTTGCCCCCTGATATCTAACATGAGCAAAGTGACTTGCCCTTTATCCTTCTCCCCTGTTCTTTTCTTTTTTTTCCCCACACTGGATTCCTCCCCCTTTCTATAAGTAAATACCTTGGGGAAAAACACACAAACAACACAATTCACTACAAGAAAGGGAATAGGGAAAAAAATACGAGAGCTGATTTCCTGCCGGGGAGAGTTTACAAATGACGATGTGAACCATGACAGAGTAATACCGGAACGATTCCAATGGACATTTTCTCTGCGGATCTATCTGAGGATATTCAGGCTGATGGATTTCCTTCTAATTGGCTTGTACCTAAAGTGGCCCCTGAGGAAGCCCCCTGGGTTGATACTGTTGCTGTGGTGCACGCTGGGCATCATGCTCAAAATGGTCCCCTCGGTGGAGGGTGTCTGCCCACGGCTGTGCCGCTGCGACAGCAAGCTGCTCTACTGCGAAGGGCTCAATCTCACCGACGTTTCCGCGAAACCTGAGCAGCGCCCTGGGCCTGTCCATGCGCGAGAACAACCTGACAGAGCTGCGCGAGGGCCACTTCACTGGCCTGTCGCAGCTCACCTGGCTCTACTTGGATCATAACAACATCGACGTGGTGGAGGAGGGCACCTTCGACAGGCTGCGCCGGGTCAAGGAGCTCGACCTGAGCACCAACCATATCGAGAGCCTGCCCAACGGCACCTTCAGGCCCCTCCCCAACCTGCGCATCCTGGACCTATCATACAACAGGCTGCAAGCGCTGGAACCCGACCTGTTCCACGGCCTGAGGAAGCTAACCAATTTGCATTTGCGCTACAACGCCCTCAAGTTTGTCCCAGTGAGGATCTTCCAGGACTGCCGGAGCATGCAGTTCCTGGACCTGGGCTACAACCAGCTTCAGAGCCTGGCGCGAAACTCCTTCGCCGGGCTCTTCAAGCTCACCGAGCTGCACCTGGAGCACAACGAGCTGGTCAAAGTCAACCTGGCCCACTTCCCCCGCCTCATCTCGCTGCGCACGCTCTACATGCGCAACAACCGGGCCACCGTTGTGGTCAGCACCCTGGACTGGACCTGGCCCTTCCTGGAGAAGATCGACCTATCGGCCAATGAGATCGCATACATCGAGCCGCACGTCTTCGAGAGCGTGCCCAACCTCAAGGCCCTCATGCTGGACGCCAACCGGCTGACGGCCGTGGAGCAGCGCATCCTGGACTCGTGGTCGTCCCTGGGCAGCATTACCTTGGCAGGCAATGAGTGGGAATGCAGCCGCAACGTGTGCGCCCTGGCCCAGTGGCTGAGCGCCTTCCGGGGCCAGCGGGACAGCCAGCTGCTGTGCTCCAGCCCGGATGTGGCGCAGGGCGAGGACATACTGGATGCCGTCTACGCCTTCCAGCTGTGCGAGGATGGCGGCGACCAGGACACCACGACCATGGGCTGGTACCCGGCTACACTGCCAAGGACCAGTTCCAGGGCGGCCCCACGGCCAACCCATATGATCCACCGGCCGCTGAGGGCGGCGCAGTGGTCACCAATTCCTTCACGGTGACTGTGGGTAACCTCGACGACATAGAGAGCACCATGCAGATCCACAAGGTGGTGACGGGCACCATGGCGCTCATCTTTTCCTTCCTCATCGTGGTGCTGATGCTCTACGTGACCTGGAAGTGTTTCCCGGCGGGTGTGCGGCAGGTGCGCCAGTGCTTCAGCAGCCATCGGCGCAAGCAAAAGCAGAAGCAGAGCATGCAGCAGATGGCCACCATGTCCACGCCGGAGTACTACGTCGACTACAAGCCCAACCACATCGAGGGGCCCTGGTCATCATCAACGAGTACGGTTCCTGCACCTGCCAGCAGCAGCCCTCCCGGGAGTGCGAGGTCTGACCCGACCCTTTGTGTGTGTATGGATATGTGTGTGTTTACGTGTGTTTGTGTGGATAATATGGACTACTAACCGAGACCCTTTTGGATATATGGGATATATTGGGTGGGTTGGGGTTGTATGAGTGAGGATTGAACCAGGGATCCTGCTATGGACACTATTTACACTGCGTCGCACTGTGCTGCTCGCCCCCATACTGTTGAGGAGAAGGGGGGAGGACTGACTGAGACCGTGGATTTATTGCTGTGGATCTGAAGGGCCTCTATGGACACTATGGAGACCAGACTCTATTGTGCCTGTTAACTTGATACACAGAATCACCAGAGATGGAATATTATGTTGACTTTATACAGAAACACCAGAGAGGATTACTATGTTTGTAGGCACCAATGGTTTTTCTTCTTCTTCTCTACACCTGGAGTGGATATTATTTGAGCTTTAAATGAGTCTTTCTTACTTCAGAATATTCTGCTATTGTCTAAAGACCAACTGGGGACACACTGGCCAGCCATAAACACACCATTTCTATTGTGGTAATACAACGACAACAACGAAAACACGACAACAAAAAAATACAAAAAGAATGCTAAGTTGGATTATAAAAACTAAAAAATATATATTATAAATTCTGTGTAAAATATGTTTAAAAAGCAAGAGTGGGAAAAAAAAAAGATGCAAGATGCTATCCTACTTGTTTTGTAAACTACGAAAAAATACCATGTTTAAATAAATTAATTGCTATTCACAGTAAACCCTTGTGTTGTAAGGGACCTTTGGGAGAGGGGCGGATCATGAAAAGAGATGCAGTGCTCGAGCTTGTGGTTGGAAGAGAGAGAGCGTTTGTCTGGCGTGCCTACTGCAGCAGCTCTAGTTGGGTAAAAAGACAAGTGGCCAGAGGGATAGCCTAGCTGTACTTCTCTTTATCCCTCATTCCCTGTTTGTGAGTGAGGGGGGCATTCAATGTGCTGGCTCGCTATAGATGTTGTGGTTGCTTCCCCCGAATCCCCCCACCTTTCCACTTCCCCTCCCTCTCCTCTATCCTTTCTAGATTCAATTGATCTGACACTTTCTAATCAGGTGGCGTATTTTCACATGATCAAATTTGTGTGTCGTCTAAAACATCCACACAGACGACACAGGCAGAAGCAGAGAGATCATCATCGTCTGAGAGATCTAAAAAGCTCTGCCTTTCCTTCACTGCTGCTTGGCTGTCATGCTAGAGCTATGCCTTCCTTTCACCGCGTGGGACACATCAAAAGGAGGAAGAAAACGTCTAGCCCGACACTATTAAAATCAAAATGAATTTTAAAATAGGAGCTAGATTAAGAATGTTATATTTGGGCTTTTATCCTTCTTAAAGAGACAGCAGTAACACATGACATGACACATGCCCGGGCGGATGGATTTCCTGACTATGTTTTGCGTGTAATGTTGAAACGTTTGTTCTTTCAATACAAGGCTATTTTGGGTATATTTTTCTCTTCTGGTTGTTCCTCATTGTGTGAGTGAGAGATGCGTTGACAGAGGGTTTGGTCTCTTGCACCAGTCGACAATCGACATGTAGGTGATGCTAGGGGAGAGAAATGAGTGATCACTAAAGGAGTGATTGCGGAGGCTGCAGAAAGAAGGTGTAGGCTGCTCTCTAGTGTCCTAACATCAGCAGGAAAGGAGGGAGGGAGGGAGGGAGGAAGGGAGGGAGAGGGAAGAAAATACACAAGAGTCAGAGCTTCTGCACAGTGTCACAGTATGATTGCATGCGTACGTGTGGTGTGTGTCTATGCGAGTGTGTGTGATTGTATATTGCTGTATGTGTGACTGAAATCAGTAAATCCAGCCTAATGTGTGTGTTTGTGGTTCTATATTTCTGATAGCACTGTGTGCATGCTGTTGCTGTAACTAAAGAGACAGACAGAAACAGTGAGAGTAGTGTCTGAGGTGTAAGCCTGAGTGTGTGTGTGTGTGTGTGTGGGGGGGACCTAAAATCCCCAAAAGTCCCCACACGGATAGTAAAACAAGGAAAATCCTCTCTTGTCAGGACATTTCCCACATCCCCATGAGGACAAAGGTGGGGTTAGGTTTAAGGTTACAATTAGGTTCAGGGTTAGAGTGTGTGTGTGTGTGTGTGTGTGTGTGTGTGTGTGTGTGTGTGTGTGTGTGTGTGTGTGTGTGTGTGTGTGTGTGTGTGTGTGTGTGTGTGTGTGTGTGTGTGTGTGTGTGTGTGTGTGTGTGTGTGTGTGTGTGTGTGTGTGTGTGTGTGTGTGTGTGTGTGTGTAGAAGAAGTACACTGTGTCCTGCACATTCTCTAGGCTGACCTGAGTTCCTAGGCAGAATGCTGCAGCAGCAACATCAGGTCTCCAGCATTCCACAATCACAATCACTCAGCACCGGCTATTATCATCATGGAGTTGTTTAGCCATAGGGAGTATGTGTGTGTGTGTGTGTGTGTGTGTGTGTGTGTGTGTTTAACTATACTTGTGGGGACCAGAAGTCCCCACAAGAATAGTGAACAAACGAAAATTTGACCAACTGTGGACATTTTGTTAGTCCCCACAAGGTCAAATGCTATTTCTAGGGGGTTTAGGGTTAAGGTTAGGATTAGTGTTAGGGTTAGGAGCTAGGGTTAGGTTTAGGGTTAAGGTTTTGTTTTGGGGTTAAGGTTAGGGTAAAGGTTACGGTTAGATTTAGGATCAGGGAAAATAGGATTTTGAATGGGACTGAATTGTGTGTCCCCACAATGTTAGTTATGTAAGACTGCATGTGTGTGTGCATCCTACTGCCCACATATTTGTACATAGGCAAAAATAGGCAGATCTATACATTTGTGTGTGTGTGTGTGTGTGTGTGTGTGTAAATGGCTCAACTGAGTGTACAGTATGTGCGTGATGGGTGTGTGTTGTGTGTGTGTGTTTGAGTGATGTTGCAGAGTTACAGCAGTGTGACACAAAACAAATATAATAATATATGCAAGCAATTACGCAACATACTGTATCTACCGGGAGGTCAAATGATTATGTCTCTAACCTCGATACTTGATGAAATCAAATAATCACCGCATTCCAACCACCTGCCTCGACGCAAACAACAAACAGACAGATACATTCAAACAAACCAATGACATACAGTATGTAACACTGTCGATGTACCTTATGCATATTGTGATACCTTCACTTTAATATAAATGATTGTGCTTTATGAGGGGTGCAAAGCTGGGATATTCTCAAATTCTAACTAGAAAGGTTCTCAGACTTTTTCCCCTCAGCCTTTTGTATAGGCTGTATAAGCCTCTATTATTATACTAAAGCCTGAACTATAGTCTGTATGAAGATGTAGGATCTTAATTTGAGCCAGTTTGTTACAGGAGGAAAATATTCATGCATCAACACGAAATGTGAATTATTACATGGATAAAAATTAATCAACAATTTTGTAGGGGGTTGATCCATTTTTCAAAAGGGAAAATATAGTCAGAAAGTGGACATTTTTTTAACCACAAATCCACTACACGTTTTACATTTCCTGCATTGCAGGAAAGTTATCCTGCAACAGGGTGATCAAATTAAGATACTACATCTGTAGGTCACATGGGTGAATGGTTGCCGTTCAACAATATCATGCCCACTAAACTCTTGTGTATACAATGCCATGCATAAACTGTACAGTACCAACCTAAATCTACTCTGATATCTATCATACGAGGCATTTCAGAGTGGAACACTAGACCAGAAGAAAAACCAAAATAGCAACAAGCCGGGAGCAACAATTCAACTAAAATGTGCAGTCATTTTTTTTCAGAGTGGAGCTGCTCCAGAGAAAAACAACAATAAATGGAATTTCAGATTCATGATCTACATCGTATTCATGATATCTCCCGACCAGGCGGCCCACTTTGAAATCCAAAATGGCCATGAATCATAACTAGGCATGACATCTGTATGCTAAGTAGGCTAGCTGCCGACCGATACAGCCGAGCAGAGCAGGGCAGAGAGACACAGCATAGCGAGATGTGAGATATCGATATACTGATAGTAATTTGCTTATTATCTTATTCTCTTATATTCTGTCTTATTCATTTTCTTGCCTGATAGCCCCTCAAATCATGCAAACTGCTGGGCTTATATTTAGGCTGCATTGTCCTGATTATTTGTATAAATATTCGATGATGCCTTGACACACAGGCTACTGTTGGCACCTCCATTTTGTTTCAGTCTTTCTAACACGCGATAGAGGGAGGGAGGGACAGGGAAAGGGGTCTGCATATTTGAAAGAGTTGAGTCCTTAAGACTCCAGGATTTACCCTCAGGCATTCTCTCTCTCTCTCTCTCTCTCTCTCTCTCTCTCTCTCTCTCTCTCTCTCTCTCTCTCTCTCTCTCTCTCACTCTCTCCCTCTCTCCCTCTACTTGACACTGTTGGGAGGACTAAAACCTGTAAGTGTCTGTTGACCGTCTCAGACAAGGGGTCATCATCCCAACAGGACATATCACCTCTCCTATAACCTCCCATTATTAACAACCTGATTGTTGACGCTGAGCAAAATCGATACTAACACAGATGACTGGCTTACCAAATGGACTTGCTTCCTGATCAACTGATGATCCTCTGATTACTGATTGCCGATTACATAGTCTTTGAAGTTTTTTTACATGCTCATGCTACGGCTATTGACTGTCTATGGGAATAATAATGGTTTATTTATATGGCACTGCATTATTGATACGGCAGCTCATTAGCAATGGTGATGGAGGAGAGGAGAGAAAGGGGCGGATTGGCCCATCGTATCTTAGGTTGGGGGGGGTTCAGAGGGGGATAAAGTTTGATATTGGTTCTGTTTGAAATGGAAATCGTGCGAGGAAGCGTGACAATGGTTTCTGTACGTCGGAGGGCACAGCTGTGTTGAAAAGCAGAGGAGAGGGGGATGGAGGAGGGGGGTAGGGAAGGATGGATAATGCACTTGTTAACAGGTTTTGAAACTCCTGTCTCAAAGCTATGTTTTTGTGTGTGTGTTTGTATGTGTGTGTGTATGCGTTTGTGTGTGTGCACACAAGAAAGAGATCAAGTGATTAGGTACATGTATGTGAATGAATAATACTGAGTTAGAGAACAGGATGTGTTGGAACAAAATGTTACAGAAACTAAAAGAGAGGATATTGGAATGACATAAAGAAAAGAGGAACACACACATACACACACACACACACACACACACTGGGAATGACAGACTGCAGGATGTTACTATGTGTGAACAGGGATGGCACGGGCCAACTCTAAAGGTCACCCCACACCTCTCAGAGCAGACAGAGAGACCCAGCAGAGCCCAACACACAGCACAGCACAGCACAGCTAGCGTAGATCACGTTAAACACAGTGTGGCTGTCACAATGATGGCGCCGGAGGGGATGGCTGCCGTTTTATGGACTCTCAACCAACCGTGCTATTTTGTGTGTTTTTTCGCATTGTTTGTAATTTATTTTGTATATAATGTTGCTGCTACCGTCTCTTATGACCGAAAATAGCTTCTGGACATCAGAACAGCGATCACTCACCTTGAACTGGACAAATAATTTGTCTTTTATGAGTCAGACGAGAGGGATTTGCTCCAGACACCCGACAGGGCCCTCACCCCCGTCATTCGCAGTAGAAAGAAAAGGAGATATTGCGGAAAGAGATTGGGGTGCTTGGTAAGGAGCCGGCGACGAGTGGCTAATCTGCCTTTGCCATCGATACTATTGGCCAATTTACAATCACTTGATAATAAAATGGACAAACTACAGGCACGAATATCCTACCAAAGGAACATTAAAAACTGTAATATCTTATGTTTCACCGAGTTGTGGCTGAACGATGACATGAATAACATACAGCTGGCGGGTTATACACTGTATCGGCAGGATAGAACAGCAGCCTCTGGGGTGGTGGTCTATGTATATTTGTAAACAACAGCTGGTGCACGATACCTAAGGAAGTCTCAAGGTTTTGCTCGCCTGAGGTAGAGTATCTCATGATAAGCTGTAGACCACACTATCTACCAAGAAAGTTTTCATCTATATTCTTCGTAGCTGTCTATTTACCACCACAAACCAATGCTGGCACTAAGACCGAACTCAATGAACTGTATACGACCATAAGCAAACAGCAAAATGCTCATCCAGAGGTGGCGCTCCTAGTGGCCGGAGACTTTAATGCAGGAAAACTTAAATCTGTTTTACCTCATTTCTACCAACATGTTAAATGTGCAACCAGAGAAAAAAAAAAAAAAAAGTTTTTATATATAATAATAATAATACCTCTACACTACCTTTACTCCACACACAGAGACGCGTACAAAGCTCTCCCTCGCCCTCCATTTGGAAAATCTGACCATAATTCTATCCTCCTCATTCCTGCTTACAAGCAAAAACTAAAGTACCAGTGACTCGGTCAATAAAAAAGTGGTCAGATGAAGCAAATGCTAAGTTACAGGACTGTTTTGCTAGCACAGACTGGAATATGTTCCGAGATTCTTCCAATGGCATTGAGGAGTACACCACATCAGTCACTGGCTTCATCAATAAGTGCATCGATGACGTCGTCCCCACAGTGACTGTACGTACATACCACAACCAGAAGCCATGGATTACAGGCAACATCCGCACTGAGCTAAAGGGTAGAGCTGCCGCTTTCAAGGAGCGGGACTCTAACTCTAGCTTATAAAAAATCCCGCTATGCCCTCCGACGAACCGTCAAACAGTCAAAGCGTCAATACAGGACTAAGATCGAATCGTACTACAACGGCTACGACGCTCGTCAGATGTGGCAGGGCTTGCAAACTATTACAGACTACAAAGGGAAACACAGCCGCGAGCTGCCCAGTGACACGCGCCTACCAGACGAGCTAAATTACTTCTATGCTCGCTTCGAGGCAAGTAATAATGAAACATGCATGAGAGCATCAGCTGTTCTGGATAACTGTGTGATCATACTCTCCGTAGCCAATGTGCGTAAGACCTTTAAACAGGTCAACATTCACAAGGCCGCAGGGCCAGACGGATTACCAGACCGTGTACTCCGAGCATGCACTGACCAACTGGCAAGTGTCTTCACTGACATTTTCAACCTCTCCATGTCTGAGTCTGTAATACCAACAGGTTTCAAGCAGACCACTATAGTCTCTGTGCCCCGGAACACTAAGGTAACCTGCCTAAATGGCTACCGACCCGTAGCACTCACGTCTGCAGCCATGAAGTGCTTTGAAAGGCTGGTCATGGCTCACATCAACACCATTATCCCAGAAACCCTAGACCCACTCCAATTTGCATATAGCCCCAACAGATCCACAGATGATGCAATCTCTATTGCGCTCCACACTGCCCTTTCACACCTGGACAAAAGAAACACCTATGTGAGAATGCTATTAATTGACTACAGCTCAGCGTTCAAAACCATAGTGCCCTCAAAGCTCATCACTAAGCTAAGGACCAAAGACGTCCCTCTGCAACTGGATCCTGGACTTCCTGACGGGCCGCCCCCAGGTGGTAAGGGTAGGTAACAACACATCTGCTACGCTGATCCTCAACACTGGGTCCCCTGTGGGTTGAGTGCTCAGTCCCCTCCTGTACTCCCTGTTCACTCATGACATGCATGGCCAGGCACAACTCCAACACCATCATTAAGTTTGCCAATGACACAACAGCGGTAGGCCTGATCACCGACAACGACGAGACAGCCTATAGGGATGAGGTCAGAGACCTGGCCATGTGGTGCCAGGACAACGACCTCTCCCTCAATGTGACCAAGACAAAGGAGATGATTGTGGACTACAGGAAAAAGAAGCAGACCGAGCACGCCCCCATTCTCATCGACAGGGCTGTAGTGGAGCAGGTTGAGAGCTTCAAGTTCCTTGGTGTCCACATCACCAACAAACTAACATGGTCCGAGCACACCAAGACAGTCGTGAAGAGGGCACGACAAAACCTATTCCCCCTAAGGAGACTGAAAATATTTGGCATGGGTCCTCAGATCCTCAAAAGGTTCTACAGCTACACTATCGAGAGCATCCTGACTGGTTGCATCACCGCCTGGTATGGCAACTGCTCGGCCTCCGACCGCAAGGCACTACAGAGGGTAGTGTGTACGGCCCAGTACATCACTGGGGCCAAGCGTCCTGCCATCCAGGACCTCTATACCAGGCGGTGTAAGAGGAAGGCCCTAAAAATTGTCAAAGACTCCAGCCAACCTAGTCATAGACTGTTCTCTCTGATACCGCACGGTAAGCGGTACCAGAGCGCCAAGTCTAGGTCCAAGAGGCTTCTAAACAGCTTCTACCCCCAAGCCATAAGACTCCTGAACATCTAATCAAATGGCTACCCAGACGATTTGCATTGCTACTCTCTGTTTATTATCTATAAGTCACTTTAATAACTCTACCTACATGTACATATTACCTCAATTACCTCGACTAACCGGTGCCCCCGCACATTGACTCGTACCGGTACCCCTGTATATAGCCTCACTATTGTTATTTTTACTGCTGCTCTTTAATTATTTGTTACTTTTATTTCATATTATTTTATATTGTATTTTTTTGTGATTTTTTGTTGGTATTCTTTCTTAAAACTGCATTGTTGGTTAAGGGCTTGTAAGTAAGCATTTCACTGTAAGGTCTACACCTGTTGTATTCGGCATATGTGACAAATAACATTTCATATGGTTTGATTTGAACCAAATCCGTGTAACAGAGACCAATATATCACACGACATATCTGGATAACACATGTAACACACACACACCAATACCTTAAATGACAGGGTCATGTAAATGTCATAGACAATCCATCTGGCTAACACAGACTAATGTGTGGCAAAGTTGGTAGAGCATGGCACTTACAATGCCAGGGCTGTGGGTTCGATTCCCACGGGGGACCAGTACGGGAAATAAATGTATGTACTCACTACTGTAAGTTGCTCTGTATAAGAGCATCTGCTAAATGACTAAAATGTCAAACGTAACGGAAGTGCAACGCCTTAATGAATGATCATGTAAATGTCATAGACAACTCATCAGACTAACACAGAGCAACAGCTTCAACGACAGGGTCATGTAAATGTCATAGACAACCCATCAGACTAACACAGAGCAGCACCTTAAATGACAGGGTCATGTAAATGTCATAGACAACCCATCAGACTAACACAGTGCAACACCTTAAACAACAGGGTCATTCATACAGTACAGGAGCCACAGATGTCTGTTAACACAAACCCCAACCAACAGGGTCACATCATAGGCAATGTGTATATATTGTCTCCTACTTCTTGTGTAACATCTGTTGTGTTTTAATGGGTGATTTTGCTGCAAAGCAAATTTCCCCCCTGAGAGATAATAACATGTTCCACTACTATAACTACTGTAGTATGAGCGATACACAGGAGTATAATGACGGTCAGGGGGGTGTCCCAAATGTTGGCTCCAAACCATACAAATAGAATGCTCCTATGGAGACACTCAAAATGGCTGCCTGTCCACACATTATGTTATGATTGACCTGAATGGGTGTGCCCACTCTACTCATTCTAATTCTATGGTCCAAACACCGCTGACACACTGATGTGTGACTAGTCAGTCAGGTCAGCAGCAGTCTTCCATATAGTTTACATTGCGGGTTCAATCGACGTCAGAGTGAGGGATTATAAGGACATCGTCATTGACTGTGTTGTAAAGGTGAGTGGTTATGTGACATTGACAGAGACTCGGTCTGCTCTAAGCCAATCACCATTCCTGCAGGAAATGGTTTACGTCATATGATTAGGGGGTGGGGGTTAGGGGAAGTGTGTGTGGGCACATCCGTCTGTGCGCCCGTGTGTGTGTGTGTAAAGTGCACGGTAATAATGCTTAACGAATAAATTAACTTAACTTTCTGTGCGCCGGGGTATCGACCAGGAGCCCGCTGTTGTTTCATTGGGGCCCTGCCGTGCATAATAAACACCTCACACCCACTCATATTCGGATAGGTGGCAAAATCACCAGGTGGGGCCACTGATGAGTTATGATGACAACAGCGCGTGGGCCAGGCGCTGAGTGCATATTAAATTTTTAATGGTTTATCAGGATCGATGTGGATATGATCATCATTGATTCTAACAGTGCTCTCATACGGGGGGCAGGTAGCTTAGTGGTTAAGAGCGTTGTGCCAGTAACCGAAAGGTAGCTGGTTCTAATCCCCGAGCCGACTAGGTGAAAAATCTGTCGATGTGCCCTTGAGCAAGGCACTTAACCCTAATTGCTCATGTAAATCCCTCTGGATAAGAGCGTCTGCAAAATGACTAAAATGTAAATGTAATACACTTCTCATTGTCTTTCTCGTCACCATCAAGAACAAATAGAATGCAATTTTACCCTCTGGGAAAAATGAAGTTTTCTATTCCATTCCATTCTATTCTCTAGCCACTAACTAACGTTGCACAGATGTAGGATTTTAACTTGAGCCAGTTTGCTACAGCAGGAAAACAATCATGCAGCAACAGGAAATGTGAATTATAATTAATGGCCCTTTTTTGTATGGGTTGATACATTTTCATTAGGGCAAATCAAGTCTGACATTTTGAAGTGGAAATTACAAACTTGACGGCCTACCCTGGATGACGGCCTACCCTGGACCAATTGTGCGCCGCCCTATATGACTCCCAATCATGACCGGATTGTGATACAACCTGGAATCGAACCAGGGTCTGCAGTGACACCTCTAGCAATGAGATGTGGTGCCTTAGAGCGCTGCACCACTCAGGAGCCCAAGGGGTGGTTGTGTGTGTGTAGGCTAGCTACGACATGCAGGCGGCACTGCTCTGTCTTCATCATATAGACTGATTTAGACAGTGGGAGAGAGCCAGAAAGGCAGTGTGTGTGTGTGTGTGTGTGTGTGTGTGTGTGTGTGTGTGTGTGTGTGTGTGTGTGTGTGTGTGTGTGTGTGTGTGTGTGTGTGTGTGTGTGTGTGTGTGTGTGTGTGTGTGTGTGTGTGTGTGTGTGTGTGTGTGTGTGTGTATATACTATTATGGACACTGTGTGTATACTATTGTTAACATCCGGCGGTGCAAAAACATGATGACAGAATAGCTGGGTCAGAGCCAGTGAGCTAAAACATGGCAACAGCTGGGCCTGCATCTGTGGGGGTCTACAGTCCACTGAGTCACTTATAAACTGGGATTACAATATATACTGTATTTTCAGATATGGAGCAGAGAGCAGAGAGCTATTATGACAAGTGTTTTGGTCATAGATAGAGCAATATTATCTCTATGGTTTGGCTGGAGTAGTAAAAGCTTTATCCGGGATTGCCCGGAAGCTTCATGTTGGATCCATACTCCATACAGATGGACATGGATATGATTGAATGAGGTCAAGCTGAGTTCAAATCCTGTTGTTTTGATGTGAATTATTTTCAGATATCCATTCCCTGGACAGAGTAAAACAACAAGTGCATTCTGTCATGTTGTGCTATCCATTCCCTGGACAGAGTAAAACAACAAGTGCATTCTGTCATGTTGTGCACTGAGGTTGAATTCAGACAGCCTTTGTGTGTGTTTTTGTGTAAAAAATGTTTACAGTGTTAAATGTGCCAATGCAGTACTTGTGTTAAAAGTAACACAACATGTGTTGTCTTTTACTAAACACACAGATTTGTTAAATAATATTGTTTTCAACACATATTTTTTAAGTGTTTAGCTTCACTTCAGTGTCTTGTCCGTGTTTAATATTTTAAGATGAAGGCTACTGGTGGAAGTGGTAAATTAGGCCCCAAAAGACACAAAACCGGTGCATACTAACATAGTACATACCATCTGTAACAGGATATAGTGTATACCTCAACACAAGATGAGATTGATCGATAATGGTCATGTATAGCCTACACATATTATAGAGAAACACAATTATGCATGCCTCTATGCAGTACACACATAGGAAGGCACACAGGTACTCATGCAGGCAGGTAGGCAGGCACGCACACAGACGCACAAGCACACACAATACTTTTTGCTGGACTATAAAGACTGCAAAAACACCAGCAAATCAGCTCCAAGTGAATTTGAAGTATTGCCATGCATAATGGAGAGATAATGTATATGCGATCCAATACAAATATAAGCAAGGTTAGAAATTATTATGTTTTAGTCAAATCTGTATCTGTTTGGGCTTCTTGCGGTCAACTTGCAGTCTACAAATGATTTGTAATTATATTCTGGACGCCTGACCATCTGCTCAAGACAGAATCGTCCCGCGGCTGAATCTAGTTGATGATCCCTGCCATACTGCATACACACGACTGCAATCGGCCCAAAATCTTAAACCACATAAAAACCACAAGAAATGCCATCTGTGGCTCATTTAAGCAAATCTAGTCAATCCAGGGGGTCAAATCTAGTCAATCCAGGGAGTCAAATCTAGTCAACCATGGCAGACCAGTCACAGCACCTCAACCTCACTATGACATCAAATACTAGAGCCCTTAAACCAAAACACCAACCCTATTGTTGGGGGACACAGCCTCTGAAAGCCTGTTGGGTACTTGGACATGTTTACCGACGATCTGCACATAAGCAACAAAGGGCTGAGTCGGTGCCAAAACCACCAGTGTGTGAGAATCAGTGACCCACAAAACTGTGAAGAAGGCTGATGGGGACTCGGGGTGGTGACTAAGGGAGCCCGTCCAAGTTTTGTTTCAAGTGTCTCCTCTACCCTCCTCCTAGCTAAAAGCATGACCGTAGCACAAAACACCATATCACAACAGTGCATCATATATACCATATGAATGAATGAAGCCCGGGTTCTTTTGCCAATATACTGTATGTTCATTCCAGAACGGTGAGGAGTGGAAAGTGTGCAGGGGGAGAATGGCAAAAGTAGAAACGAGAGTACATGTTCATAATGGTTTTAGGCACAAATGGTGCCGTCACACCCTTATCTTCCCAGGAATCCGTAAATACTAAACAACATATACCATGAAATCAAGGATTATCACCTTATATGCAAATGTATCACCACATGGAAAGCCGTTGTCGGATAGTGAACAATGTTACTATCCGTAAGATCATTCTAAAGTTAAACCTACATCTAAAAATCACACACTCCATAAACAAAAGGGCAACACGCCTGCAGTTATGGCAAATGTCTCCTTTTGCTTTGGCGGTTGCGTTGAAAAATAACTTCCATAGATGGACTGAACTGGAGGTATGTGAAGCTATAGCATTGTGGAGATGAAGGGGAACCTATGGGCATTCATCAACACATCTAGTTAACGGCTATAAGCAGGTAAAGCCTCTATACTCTGGATACAGATGTCACGGTTTCGGCCGAGGCTGCCTCTCTCCCTTGTTCGGGCAGGCTTCGGCGTTCGTCGTCTCCGGAATTCTAGCTGCCACCGTTCTATGTTCTGTGTTTCCTGTTTGATTAGTTTTGTCTGTTAGCCACACCTGTTTTGTGTTAGGTCTCATTATGCACCCTATTTAGTTCCCTGTTTGTGTGTATAGTGTTGTGTGTAATTGTCGCTTGTCAGATGGTTGCGTAGCTGTGTTATTTTTCCAGTACGCCAGTATTAGTAGTGTCCTCCTCTGTTTAGGAGAGTTTTGCGCACTGTGTTTTCGTGCGATCGTGTGTTGACGCCTGTGCGCGTCTGTTTGGCCTCCTGCCGTTTGTGGATTATTTTTGCATAGTAAAGTCTTGTTGGACTGTACCTCTGCTTCTGCGCCTGATTCCCCACCACACCATCACTACATCGTTGACAGAATTACACACCTTAGACATGGAATCAGCGGGAGCCGAAGCAGCGCCCGACGAGACTGGAGGTCCAGGTTCGGGAGCAACAGGAACAGATCCTCCAGATGGGAACCGCCCTGCAGGAGGTAATCACCACGCTCCGAGGCTGGGGCGCACCTCCAACACCTTCCTCACCGCCAGCCCAGCCAGCACCATCGGCCAGCCTGCCCATTCCAGCGCCAGAACACCGAGGGATCCGACTCGCTCTCCCGAGGGCCTACGACGGAACCGCGGCTGGGTGTCAGGGATTCCTCCTCCAGGTGGAGTTGTACCTGGCCACCGTACACCCGGCACCCTCGGGGCATGAGAGCGTGTCTGCCCTGATATCCTGCCTGTCCGGGAAGGCGTTGGAATGGGCCAACGCGGAGTGGAGGAAGATCGACGCCGCGTAGTATCACCTACGACGAGTTCTCCCGCCGCTTTAGGGGCGGTGTTCGACCATCCCCGGAGGGGAAGCGGCGGGGGAGCGTCTGGTCTTCCTCCGGCAGGGGAGGAGGAGTGCTCAGGAATTCGCGCTTGAATTCCGTACTCTAGCGGCTGATGCAGGGTGGAATGAGCGGGCCCTCGTCGATATATATCGATGTAGCCTAAGAGAGGACGTCCGTAGGGAGCTGGCCTGTAGGGACACCAGTCTCTCTTTCGACCAGCTGGTCGACATGTCAATCAGGTTAGATAACCTATTGGCCACCCGCGGACGTCCTGAGGGGGTCCGTCCATTTCACCCTCCAGCGCATCCGAGCCGTGTCCTATGGAGCTCGGGGGCGCTGGCGCTAGAGATAGGAGGAGTCGGCAGGTGAGGGGGTCCATCCACTGCACCAACTGTGGTCGGGGGAGGACACACCGCGGCTAGGTGCTGGGGATGGCCTCCTCGGGGAGATGACGACAGGTCCCGCACTGGGGATTCCCTCCAGGTGAGTAGGCGCCCCACTCACCCAGAGCTCACTGTTGCCCATTTTTGTATGCCTGTGCGTTTTCCGCAGGTGGCACCTCATTCCCAGTATAAGGCGCTGGTAGATTCAGGCGCGGCTGGGAATTTTATTGATAAGAAGTTTTGTTTAGAGTTAGGGTTTCCCCTTCTCCCTGTTGATGTTCCTTTTTCCGTTCACGCCCTAGATAGTCGTCCGTTGGGTACGGGCTTAATCAGGGAGGTCACGGCGCCACTTAGGATGTGTGCGCAGGGGAGTCATCAGGAGATAATTCAACTGTTTCTGATTGACTCTCCTGCGTATCCGGTGGTGCTGGGCATGCCCTGGTTAAGTACCCATAACCCCGTTATTTCGTGGCAGGAGAGGGCTCTCATGGAGTGGTCTGCTCAGTGTGTGGGTAGATGTTTGGGCGTTTCCATAGGGGCTACCTCGGTGGAGAGTTCAAACCAGGTGCCCGCATTGCACATTCCACCTGAGTATGGGGATTTGGCTATTGCGTTTAGTAAGGCGAGGGCGACGCGGTTGCCACCCCATAGGCAGGGGGATTGTGCGATAGACCTTCAGGCAGGAGCTGCGCTCCCACGGAGTCATGTGTATCCTCTGTCTCAGGAGGAGAAGAAAGCTATGGAGGTTTATATAGACGAATCACTGAGACAAGGATACATACGGCCGTCCACTTCCCCCGCGTCCTCGAGTTTCTTTTTCGTGAAGAAGAAGGATGGGGGTTTGCGTCCGTGCATCGATTACCGTGGTCTCAATCAGATTACGGTGAAGTATAGTTATCCACTCCCGCTGATTGCGACCATGACTGAGTCGTTGCATGGGGGCGCGTTTCTTCACGAAATTAGATCTCAGGAGCGCGTACAACTTGGTGCGCATCAGGAAGGATGATGAATGGAAAACAGCCTTTAGTACCACCTCGGGCCATTACGAGTATCTAGTCATGCCATACGGGTTGATGAATGCTCCGTCAGTTTTCCAATCATTCGTGGATGAGATCTTCAGGGACATGCAGGGACAGGGAGTCGTGGTGTACATAGATGACATTCTCGTGTACTCACCTACCCGTGTCGAGCATGTGGCCCTGGTGCGCAGGGTGTTGCGGAGGCTGGTGGAGCACGACCTGTATGTGAAGGCAGAGAAGTGTCTGTTTTTCCAGGAGTCGATTTCCTTTTTGGGGTATCAGTTGTCTGCGTCAGGGGTGAAGATGGAGGTAGACCGAGTGTCAGCCGTGCGTAATTGGCAAACACCAACCACTGTGAAAGAGGTGCAGCAGTTTTTGGGGTTTGCGAATTACTACCGGAGGTTTATCCGGGGTTTTGGGCAAGTGGCAGCTCCCATCACGTCTCTCTTAAAGGGGGGCCCGGTGCGTCTGCAGTGGTCAGTCGAGGCGGACAGGGCGTTTGAGAAGCTGAAGGACCTGTTCACCTCGGCTCCGGTGCTGGCGCATCCGGATCCCTCTTTACCATTTCAGGTAGAGGTGGACGCGTCTGAGGCCGGTATTGGCGCCGTGCTTTCACAACGGTCAGGCGCGCCACCTAAACTCCGCCCCTGTGCCTTCTATTCCAAGAAGCTCAGCCCGGCGGAGCGAAATTATGACGTAGGGGACAGGGAGCTGTTAGCTGTGGTACAGGCCCTTAAGGTGTGGAGGCACTGGCTTGAGGGGGGCTCAACACCCTTTCCTCATTTTGACGGACCACCGTAACCTGGAGTACATCCGGGCAGCGAGGAGGCTGAACCCTCGACAGGCTAGATGGAGTATGTTTTTGACCCGTTTCTCTTTTAAGATCACCTACATCCCTGGGTCACAAAACGGTAAGGCAGATGCGCTGTCTCGGCGGTATGACGGGGAGGAGAGGTCCGTGGAGCCCACTCCCATACTGCCGGAGTCGTGTCTAGTGGCACCGGTGGTGTGGGAGCTCGATTCTGAGCTCGAGCGGGCATTACGCACCCGACCCTAGTCCACCACAATGCCCGGAGGGTCGGAAGTATGTTCCGCTCGAGTGTCGGGATCGATTGATCTATTGGGCTCACACGTCACCCTCCTCTGGACATCCGGGTATCGGCCGGACAGTGCACTGTCTTAGTGCCAAATATTGGTGGCCCACGTTGGCCAGGGATGTGAGGGTTTATGTTTCCTCCTGCTCGGTGTGCGCCCAGTGTAAGGCGCCTAGACATCTGCCTAGGGGTAAGTTACTGCCCCTGCCCGTTCCACAACGACCATGGTCCCACCTCTCGGTGGATTTTATAACTGACCTTCCCCTCTCTCAGGGGAATACTACACTCCTGGTCGTTGTGGACCGGTTCTCTAAGGCCTGTCGTTTGCTCCCCATGCCGGGTCTTCCTACTGCCCTACAGACCGCCGAAGCACTATTCACTCATGTGTTCCGGCACTACGGGGTGCCCGAGGGCATTGTGGCTGACCGGGGTCCCCAATTCACCTCCAGAGTCTGGAGAGCTTTTATGGAGCGGTTGGGGGTCTCAGTGAGCCTCACCTCGGGTTACCACCCGGAGAGTAATGGGCAGGTGGAACGCGTAAACCAGGATGTGGGCAGGTTTCTCAGAACATACTGCCGGGACCGGCCGGAGGAGTGGGCGAGATATGTGCCCTGGGCCGAGATGGCACAGAACTCTCTCCGCCACTCCTCCACCCAACTAACCCCTTTTCAGTGTGTTTTAGGGTACCAGCCGGTTCTGGCACCATGGCATGAGAGCCAGATCGAGGCCCCCGCTGTGGATGAGTGGGTGCGGCGCTCGGAGGAGACGTGGAACGCTGCACACGTCCATCTGCAGCGTGCCATACGTCGACAGAAGACGAGCGCCGACCTACACCGCAGTGAGGGGCCTGTGTACGCACCTGGAGATCGAGTCTGGCTCTCTGCCAGAAACCTGCCCCTCCGCCTGCCCTGTCGGAAACTGGGTCGGCGGTTTGTAGGGCCATTTAAAGTCCTGAGAAGGTTGAACGAGGTTTGTTATAGATTACAGTTACCAGTGGAGTATAAGTGTATTAACCCCTCGTTCCATGTGTCCCTTCTCAGGCCGGTGGTAGCGGGCCCACTCCAAGAACATGAGATCTTGGAGACTCCTCCGCCCCGTTGGACATCGAGGGGGCACCGGCGTACACCGTGAGATCCATCTTGGATTCTAGACGTCGGAGGGGGGTCTTCAGTATCTAGTGGAGTGGGAGGGGTACGGTCCGGAGGAGCGGTGCTGGGTGCCGAGGAGAGACATTTTGGACCCGTCGCTCCTGACGGAATTCCATCGGGGTATCCGACGCGCCCTGCGCCGCGGCCTCCGGGTCGTCCCCAAGGCCGGAGTCGGCGCGCGTCTGGAGCCGCGCGTCAAGGGGGGGTACTGTCACGGTTTCGGCCGAGGCTGCCTCTCTCCCTTGTTCGGGCAGGCTTCGGCGTTCGTCGTCTCCGAATTCTAGCTGCCACCGTTCTATGTTCTGTGTTTCCTGTTTGATTAGTTTTGTCTGTTAGCCACACCTGTTTTGTGTTAGGTCTCATTATGCACCCTATTTAGTTCCCTGTTTGTGTGTATAGTGTTGTGTGTAATTGTCGCTTGTCAGATGGTTGCGTAGCTGTGTTATTTTTCCAGTACGCCAGTATTAGTAGTGTCCTCCTCTGTTTAGGAGAGTTTTGCGCACTGTGTTTTCGTGCGATCGTGTGTTGACGCCTGTGCGCGTCTGTTTGGCCTCCTGCCGTTTGTGGATTATTTTTGCATAGTAAAGTCTTGTTGGACTGTACCTCTGCTTCTGCGCCTGATTCCCCACCACACCATCACTACATCGTTGACAACAGAGTTAAGTACATCGACAAAAACTTAGACAAACTAAAATAGACCACATTTATCATTCTCTCGATGTCATGGTAAATAAATTACAATTCCTCTCTCTCTAGCCCACATATACTCGCTCTCCCTCTTTCTCTCCTTCTCTCCCTCTCTCGCTCTTCACTATCCCTTTCATTCTCCTTTCCTCCCTTTCCATTGGGGGGCTGATTGGCATCTCTCCAGTAGCCAATGATATTGCCCTCCATTCTCCCACTGTCAGATAAGTTAAGGGATGATGTCGGCGCTTTACGAGAGCTTTATGGTAACAACGTGAATTCCATTGGGTATATGGTCTCTCTTAATATTGTTCAATGTGTAATATGATTACATTTGGATGGTCTTCAAACTGTACACAAAAGAGAGTAGACTTACCTGTTATACAAATTGCATCGGAGCGCAAACCAGATGGGGCGACAGCAAAGGGACATGGAGAAAAAGGGAAAGAGAGAATAGACCAACTGGTTAGAATATATTCTGTGTTTTTATCTTGTGCTTTATGATGGATCGGAACAGTGGAGAGAGCTATGAGCGGACCATGTAAAACCATCCCTCTAGCAGACTGTTGGGCCTGTCGGGTGTCTCTGTCTGTGTTGCATTTCTAACACTCGTCCTTCATAGGATCATAGGATCATTTCAAGGATGGCAGAGAGAGCAGCCAGAGAGCCCCACAGATGACTGCTCTGAGATCAGATGAGACCGCCTGGCATGTGTGTGTGTGTGTGTAGCGACTTGAGAAGAGAAACTAGAACAGAGACAGAGACGATGGCCTCAGGATCTGTGTTGGGTTAAGCAGATGGTGCGCTTCATGCCTAACCTCTGACAGCCCATCACAGAGAAACAGGCACAGAGAAATGAAATGAATGGAGCCTGGTTGTTAGAAGCGAGTGAAAACAGTCAGGGGGCCTAAAAATGGCCGACAACGATGATTTCAATTGCTGCTGTCGTTGGCGCCACTGTTAAGATATTACATAGAGTTGAATAATGAGACCCCAGACTAGATACAATATTTAGGCCTTTAACAAGAGCATTTATTTCACAATGGCAGCTCTAGGGGAGGAGCGACGGCTTAAATTAGTATTTTTAGAAGTGACAGAAGTTTATCGTTGTTGTTTTTGTTCACCTTCAACTCAAATTCAAAATGGCCGCACAACCAAAAAGCATCAAAGAGAGACAGCGCGAGACACACACAGATCGAATGCATGGTTTAGTTTGAATGCGAATGTTTTGGGTCGAGTTTAAGTGGGTTTTCTCTCCTTTCTCCCCCCTCAAGACTAGGCCCATATAGTTGTGGCTGCTGAAGCTGCGGTTGACAAGCGAGATGGAGTGTTGTGCCAGTTTGTGTCCTCTGCAAGTCTCCTGATTACATTCATTGGGGCTCCGTGAGAGATTTTTGAATACGACTCAGCCAGCAGCCAGTCCCATCCAGAGTCCTGAATAATGACAGGCTCCAAGATCGCTTTTTCAATTTCTTCCCCTTCCATTCCCACCACAAAAGGGGGGATGAATATAAGTGCCCCCCCTATTATCTATGGGGGCCTGACATCAAAATATGCTGGGAATTATGTCACCAACCACACAGCTTTAAATGGGGGAGCTGGGTGTGAAGACCTTGGTGACATCTGTGGATTGTTTTTGATTGTGTGCAGCACCAAGCAAAAGTCCCCTCCAATATGAAGCACTTAGATATGGATGCATGCAAAATGGCGACCATAGTTTGGCACAATATGATGTGAACACACTCTACACACTGGACTCTTGACACTCTTTCTACAATACTGACAGTCTATAGCCTGTCTATGGAACAACACCACAACACATTCCAAATATGAACATATGCATGCATGTTCATTGTACATCGACAGTTAAAGCTCCTACAACAAGGTGCTATTCTTCGACTGTACCATGCAGTTAGCACTAATATATAGTAATGCAAAGCAAATGCATTGTGGTCATTTATGCTGTCGGATCCATAGAAACTAGGCACTGAGGACAAACATTTCATTTGAATAAGCCTTGAAGCACCAGGTGGTGATCGAGTCTCTCATGACTTTTGGGAAAGACAGTGCCGTAGATAAAAGGAGTAAGAAATAAATATATATAGAATAGAGAGAGTGAGGGAGAGAAATAAAAAGAGAGTGTGTGATAGTGAAGAGAGAGAGAGAGAGAGAGATTTCCAGGGATAGAGTGCGAGACATGGGACTTGCTCGGCCCAGGCCTCCACTCTTGTTCTGGCCTAAACAAACGCAGGGGGGGCCCAGCGGAACCCGAACTGCCTGCTGAACCGTAGGAGCCCATTACTGCTGTGGATACTTCAGAGAGGGGCAACAGTCAGAGGGAGAGAGAGAAGGCTCAAACTTAAAGGGAAACTCCACTCAAAAACAATATATATTTTTTATTTCATTAGTCCACTATTGATACAGCCCCAAAATGTTTTGCATGTCAGCAGTTGTTTTCAAGATATTGGACTTTCAAGAAGTAAAGTGTCACCGGCCACATCATCATGATGATGCAAAATGCATGATAAATCATCATGATGATGTTGCCGGTGATACTTTCCCTTCAATCGGTCAACCAAATAGACTACGGGAGGGAATGAATGACACAACACCACCCACATTTGTCTCTGGCCAAGTAGAGGTTACCACAAGGACCGAGAAAGAGGGGATGGAGAAGAAAGAGTGATATGAGGAGTGAAATAACTAGAGAGTGACCGAACACTATACCAAGCCTATATTCTATATTCTCCCCAATCAATACAGTATTTGGGGTTTGAGGACTTCCGGTCCTTCGCAGTGACATGTTTTTGTTTTGAAAGGCAGGCGACTCTACATTACCCACAACTCACTTTTGCAAGTCTTAGGCGAAGAGGCCTATCTTACCCTTCTACTCTGACAGCTGAGAATAAATATAAACTTGTGCCCCAAATGACACCCTATTACCTATATAGTACACTACATTTAACCAGGACCCATCAAAATTAGTGCACTAAATTGGGAATAGGGTGCCATTTAGGACACCTGTTATATTATATTATTGGCTGTGGTGGTATAAATGAGAGGCAGGGCAGGTAGTCCAGAAACGAGGGAGATACAGAGCAAGAGAGAACGAAATGGAGGAAAAGTGCACACGGTTGCTTAACAACCCCTTGCTGACATTTAGAAAAGCCACAGCCTGGGCACTCAAAGATGACAAATGTGTTGTGAGAGCACACACACACACAGTAGTTTGTTATGTGATCTCACAGTACTCCAGCACAGAAAGACTGCTGGCGATGTGGCCAAAAGGCGACACTTTCTTGTATCTTCTTTTAACAATGGCCACCAATGGCCCCTATCCTGTTTCATTGTTTGTGGTTTATTTTCACCATTGAGTTCAAGCCTTTGGCATTCCAGGTCAAAATACTGCCATTCCATATCGATGGTTCTGTGCTTGTGGTCAATACCAGTGGTAGTATTGATTGCATTTGTTATGCAGTCTTTTTGCTGTGTGTATGATATCCAATGTTATTGGCCTAATACTTCTCGGTTGTCTGCGTCAGAACTTATTTGATTTGGGGCAAGGGGGTTATAGTCTTTAAACGCAATTCACTCGAACGAGTAGCAGAAAACCAGGAAAGGTTTGGGATTAGAGATCTGTTTAGACGGATAGGGGACTTGTATGTTTAACAATTTCCAACAATCATAATCCATGAAAGTGTGAAGTTCTCAGAGCATTTAATTCAATCACTTTCATAATCAAAATGGTGGCCCAAGTGCTCTGCCGAGGGGCTTAGTGAGAGCGAGAGAGAGACGAAAGAGGGCATCAGGTCGGGGGTGGAATGAAAATAAAAAAACAACACATTAAAATGGACCGGGCTGAGCAAGCTTCCTGTGAAGCCTCAAACCCTCCAATCCCCCCAAAAGGCATTTGCTGCGCTCTGCACCAAGGACATGCAACAGTAAGGTCATGATCAAACACGGGCAGCATACTGAATGAGGCTAGCCTCCCAGAGGGGACTTCTCCTGGATCCGGCTCATCGTCTGTCTCCCCCTCTCTACCTGCTTATGGTTCTTATCGCTCCAGGTACATTATCCTAATGTTTCCCCAGCGGATCGTTTTTGGTCCCGACTGATGCACAACCATACACATCCCGCAAGACCCTCTTCATCCAGGCTTGAAGATGCAAGCATACATATGTATTGGTAGTGTACTGCTCTACTGACACAGGCATTTATGTAAGCAATATTTGCTGTGTTCAACTGTATACACAAGCTGCTCTCTTTAGACATGGTTTCTCTCATGTCTGAAGACATTGCCCTGTCTCTCTCTCTCTCGCTCTCTCTTTCTCTCAATTCAATTCAATTCAATGAACTTTATTGGCATGGGAAACATATGTTTACATTGCCAAAGCAAGTGAAATAAACAATAAAAAGTTAACAGTATATATTATACTCACACACATTCCAAAAGAATAAAGACATTTCAAATGTCATATTATGTCTATATACAGTGTTGTACCGATGTGCAAATAGTTAAAGTAAAAAAAAAAAACTAAAATAAATAAACAATGGTGTTTGTTCTTCACTTGTTGCCCTTTTCTTGTAGCAACAGGTCACAAATCTTGCTGCTGTGATGTCTCACTGTGGTATTTCACCCAATAGATATAGGAGTTTATACATATTGGACTTGTTTTCAAATTCTTTGTGGGTCTGTGTAATCTGAGGAAAATATCTCTTGTTGTCAGCACATTCAACTATGTAAAGAAAAAAATATTTAATAAGATTATTTCATTCATTCAGATCTAGGATGTGTTGTTTAAGTGTTCCCTTTATTTTTTTGAGCAGTGTATATATACACTATTTCACTCTCTCTCACTATTTTGCTCTCTCTCACACATTCTCTCTCTCACGCGTTCTCTCTCTCATGTGTTCTCTCTCTCTCTCTCTCTCTCTCTCTCTCTCTCTCTCTCTCTCTCTCTCTCTCTCTCTCTCTCTCTCTCTCTCTCTCTCTCTCTCTCTATGGCATATGTAAAGGTATGCTGTTGCCTGCTGCTGTTGCTGAAAAACTCCCCTCAGCACCAAACAATGGAGTGATACCATTCAACTTCGGATGGACACACACACACACACATGCACAAACACACACGCACACAGCGTCCTCTAACAGAAAGTCAAAAGTCCCAAATTCCAATTAACTTTGACTATCAAAGGTCTAGTCACAGGCCAACGTACACAATAGTGGTGCGCGGGTCAGCTGTTTGTTCACCCCCACCTGCCCACAATTGCTAATAACCCATCTGCAACCGCCCGACTATATATGATAAAGTGAAAATCTGAGGCCCGCACCCGACCCTAACCCTCAAATATACAACATGTGCTATAGGCTAAATTCAAAGATGGCATAACCATTTTCTGGCGGTGATTTAGATAAGTTTCTTCTTATAATTTCTGACATTTTGGTAGGCTATTCGTTAGTCAACTCCTATAATTACATACATGTAGCTTCTTTTCTGTCATAAGTTGCCCTACAAGACTAAATAAACGCTTGCTCAACAGAATAATGTCATAAATCGATAGAATGAATGCTTCAATCTGGTTGACATCGGTAAAGTTTTCTCTGTCATCAGACATTTAGGGACAGGGGAGAAAATGAAAAAATATTTTCTGTGCAACATTTCCAAATGACATCAGTTTGACCGGTTGTAAGGAACTACAAAGCTGTGAACACGGCCCAACATGATTCTGATAAGATTTCAGTTCGACTTGGAAGCATATATTATGTGGTTCAAATACTATCAGCTTTATGATGCTGATAAAGATATCTCCTCTACAGATGGTATCTAACTGAGCATTTACATTCTCTCAAGATACTGAAATAAATAAATCATTTTCTCCACTCCTGTTCCCGAGTCATCATTTTACTTCATTTGGTGTATAATTTTACTGCAATGCTTAATTCTGCATGAGTTAATATTAAGGCTACTTGAGAGGTTATAAACCTACAGTCAGTATCCAGATTTCAGTTTCCATTTAACCCATCTGAACAGTAGGCTACAGTTCCATTGACGTGCCACAGGCCTATTTGAAGTCCCTGTCTTGAGACTGTCAAATTTGTATAGTGCCTCACAATCATCAAACAGAACATAGCCGCACTGCTGTCATCCTCTTTTACCACTTCACCAAATATTTCCCAAACATTACTTTTCTGACCCTCCCTTTTCTTTATTTTCAACTCTCCTTTCACAACTTTTCTCTTATTGAATTAAACTCCGAAATTGTCCTTTTTGCCTCCGTGGATTGACATTAACTTTTTCTGCCCGTTCCCAAAAGCATTTGGTGATTGGCGTGTAGGCTCTTTGGCGCGCATACAGTTAGGCCCTAAAGCTTAGGCTTATGCACTAATGCCAGACAGCCTAAAATAATACAAGACAAACCTCAACGTAGCCTATAGATATAAATTGCACAACAATGATACTTTCATGGATTTTTTAAATATATTGTTTTCTCTTTATTCAACCTGCCCGTCCCCACCTGCCCTTCATCCACACATTATTGCATGAACCTAAACCCATCCACCCCGTGGATATAACCGTGGGAACTGTGGGTTATGAGTCAACCCACAAATCACTTCTACACAATGCCAATATATAGATAATGCAGTATGTATGCTAGGTGTATGACCCGGAGTATTGGCCTCTGTTGTGGATGCAGCTCTTGGCTTATTCTGCTGGGGAAATGACGAGGGAGTGAGTAGAGATGCCTTCCTGCATTGAATGATCAATGGAATAAGTACATTTCTGTATCAATAATCACTATTTAGTTACTATCGGGTCAAGACATGACCCAGACATGACCCAAACACCCAAAACAAACTGCAAATGTATCCAAAGAGTTTTAGAGTCACAAGCAGTCACTGTGTGCTATGGATATGGGATCGAATACTAACCTTTAGTCGACTTTATTGCACTTTAACTGAATGTCAACAGAAGTACATTACTGTATCAATAATGACTGCATTATCAATGTGTTATTGTTTCAGTTTCTATGACAACTGTTATAACTGGACACTACAGGGGTCAATATATGTTACATTATTATCTTCACCATGTTTTTTTTTTATAACAAATGTGATAACGGCCTAGTAAATCCATCTGCAACAGTAGTGGGTGAGTATCTGCAAATAGAAAAAGATCAAGGACAACTACAATGGTTCCTTAAGGCCAATATTATTTCCAGTTGTTTGAAGTTTTGGGATCCGTGTGTGGGAGTAGTGATGGGAGTGTTTAAGTTGCTACTAATGAAACCCAAGGGTCCCATATGACAATGAATAGGATGTTAGATGAGTATGTGTTCTGTTGTGCAGCTCCTTGCTATTTCACAACACAGACACTTCTGTGCGCACATACACAGACCTAAACAGATACCAAGACACACACATACACACAACCACAACACACACACACACACACACGTACACAGGCATGCACACACGCAAACACACACACACACTCAATGCAAGTTAACAGAATGAACTGCTCACAGTTACACCTTGGGGAGGCCTAAGCCCATTTAAATGGAAAGGGAACCCGCGAGGCAATGCACACTGTCAGATGTGTCAAAGCCTGTGCTGAATGAAGATAAATCTGCCCCACCTCCCTCTTCTCTCTCGCTCCCTCAGAGAAGCACAGGAGACACACAGGGATAAAAAAGTGTGGGTTACTAATCACATCCCATTTTGACCATCTGTGCCGTAACTAACTCTTTGAACATGACGTGTCGTGCAGGATCCTTTCATCTGTCTGTTGGTGGTGCTTTTTGTTTTTGAAATGTGAAAAGTGCTGATGTGAGCTTGTTTGACGGAATGCATGACAATGGTGAAGCTGGCGAGCAGAACAGTACAATGCTACTGGTAATGGTTGTGGGCCTCAGCGTTTCTAATAGGCCTCTTTTCAAGGTTAAACATTAAGTGGAGGCCGTATAAACATGTCTTCATGAGAGGGCTATGAACAGTACCTAGTCATGCATTATACTGTTAGAAAGCACATGTATTTTGCTTTTGTTTGGTATTCATTATGTATCTATGATTTGTACAGTACATTAGGAAAGTATTCAGACCCATTCACTTTTTCCACAGTTTGTTATGTTACAGCCTTATTCTAAAATTGATTAAATTCTTTTTTCCACAACATGACCTCAGAAACAGAAACCTTATTTCATGACCAAAACATGAACCGATAAAATCATTAACTGAACATGAACAGGACAGAGTACAGAACAGCAAATAACAGAAATGTAAGTAAGTTGTGAGAGAGAGAAAGAGAGAGTGGGAGAGAGAGAGAGAGTATACAAGTGAGAGAGATGAGATAGAGATGGTAAGGGGACAGAAGGCAGAAATACAGAGAGAGAGAGATAGTAAGGGGAAAAAAAGAGAGAGTGTGAGAGAGAGAGGAGGATGAACGAGGCCAAAATCCAATGGAACCAGATGGCCCCCGGAACAAGTAGCGCCTGAGGCGCCTGCCTCCTCCCCCACAATCCTCAACGTGAAGCAACAAAGGTGGAGGGCACTGACACACACGAGACAGGCCCGACCGGTTCTCATGTTTTCTTCATCTGTGTCTGGAGGTCCTCTGGGAGAGAGGCAACATTTTTGCGGAGAAATGGTAGAAGCTAGGGTCAGCTGTTTTTTAGAGCGAGGAGAAAGGTGGCGTGAGAGAAATGAAGAGGGAGGGAAGGGAGGGATGGATGGACATAGAGATGGAGAGAGAGAAAAGGAGGAGGACCGTTGTCTACAGTGCACTGTTTACAGCACAGAGAGTGCCAGCACTGAGGTTCCATTCAATCAAAGGACTGGCATTTTACAATATTGTACAATCGGTTGATATGCAACAATATTTTGCAAAAACATTTAAATGGAGCCTATAGCTTAGCAGACTGTGTAGCGACTGCATCACCACTGTGTCTTCATTCTCCTTCCGAACACCAGTACTGAAGAGACTCAACAAGTCAGATAACCTAGTGGTTAAGAGCATTGGGCCAATAACCGAAAGGTCACTGGTTCAAATCCCCAAACCGGCAAGGTTAACTGCCTTGAGCAAGGCGGTTAACCCCTTACAACAACTGCTCCCCGGGCACCGATGACGTTGATTAACGCAGCCCCCCCTCACCTCTCTGAGTCAGATGTGGACACCTTTCGGTTGAATACATTCATTTGTGAAACAGACTAGCTATCCCCCTTTCCCAATAGCAAAGGGAACAATGAGAAAGAAAGAGTTGAAAGAAAGCAAAAAATAGAGTTGCAAGAAACAAACAGAGAGAAAGAGTTGTATGCCAACTAACACAAGTAGCTAGTTTAAGAGAACACTGGAGATACAGTATATAAATATACAGAACAAATTGTTTAATTTCCGTGGATGGAGCGAACCATGAAGCAATCAGTTAGCCACCTCCCCTTCGCTCCTACAGCCATGGGCCAGTTATTGGCCACCATCAGGGAGCAAACTCATCAATCACCCCTTTAATGGCCAGGCCATCTGCCTACACACACAGGGACACAATCATATAGGCACACACACACACACACACACACGCACACGACCTGAAATGAAATCATAAAAGCCATTCCATTAAATTGAACTGTAATTCAATAGCCATAATCATTAAGAAAATTAAAACGAAATAATCTCTCATTACGGTAATCTCCAGTCCCGCACGTCAAATAACTCTACACCATCAGATTGAGCCCAGTCAATTCCTGTTATTGTCTTTAGAAGACATACCAAAGACACTGTATATACACTTATGTAAATGCAACACTACAGAAAAGTCTATTGTAATGTATTTGACCTTGTTGTCACTGCTTTACTTAACATGACTGGAGTGCAAACATCATACAATATATAATAACATATATGTAATTCCGCAGACCAAAGTGCGTACATGCTTGTTTGGGTGGTCCCAGCGGTTAACAAACCTACGATCCTGGCGGTGCAAGCGCCATGCTCTACCAACTGAGCCGCATAGAACCACATACAAAGGGAACAGAATGTTGGAATTCTGCATGCTTGTACATGAAACATCTCTTTTTCTTGTGATACACAGGGCCAGAAGGTAAATACCAGCACAACATGCCAAATCAAACATGTCATACTATGTTAGTGTACATGTAGAGCATATGGGCCTCGGCAGGGGGTAGTAGGGGGTATAGAGTGCAGTATGTTCATTGTTTGTTTGTGAGCTAGGTCGCTTTGTGACCCTCTTGATCCCTGACTAATCTCCTGCTACAGTGTATCTGTCTGTATGTCTGTCTGTCTGAGCCAGCAGCAGCACCATCTCTCTCTCCATATTTAGGTCAAATAGGGTATTTTCTCTTTTCACCACCCCTACTGCTACTTCCACCCACACACACCCTCGAAATATGCCAAAACAAATAGAACAATGACACAAACCCACAGATATGATATAGGGGTACAACAAAACAAATCTAACCAAAGCTAGTGGTGTAGATGCCCATATAATACCTCCCACAATATGACAACACCATACTGCATATGCCACAACAATGGCACAAACACGTACACAGGAGTGGATATAGACATAGAATCAACACACAAAGCAAATCAAACAAAGTGTACAACCTAGAAACAAAGACAATGTTGAAACCATTATATTGTTGTTGAAGACACCCATACTGTTGAATCCTCATGCACACTTCCACAGCATTTCACGGACTACAGCTATCTGTTCAAATGAAGGGTTTGATTCACATTTTCATTTTTCATCTAAAATGAATGCTCATGGGTCCCTTTCTATGTGTATGGTTTATGGCTGTTCTCATACTTGTACATGTTTTACTTTAAATGTGCTTTAGAATGTTTTTCTTTATGTTTAAAATGTATATCTGATTTGCTTCATCCCAAATGCGTTATATCCATAGCCAAGTGTTTAGTGAGTTGGGACATTGAGGTTTCTGCAATTATCCATTTATGACATTTAAAGATTCTATGTCAGCACCCCATTAACATTACACAGGGAATATTTAAAAATGCTATGTAACTGAATGTTTAGAATTAGAACAATATAAAACATTATAAAAGTTGCCCAAAATCTCTAAATATATGGCTCTGGCTATATCTACTGTCCAGGAGGATGGAATGTTCCATATGTCACTAAGTATTGTTTGTTTGTAAAAAATAAAATAATAATAATAATAATAATAATAATAATAATAATAATAATAATAATAATAATAATAATAATAATAATAATAATAATAAAAAACAATACAAATGTTTTTTGACGCTGGAGTCATTTCCATTATATTTGTCTATTCAATCGTAAATTAGGTTCCTCTAAATCTTTTTTTCCACACTTATGAATGTAATCAGAACCTTATCTTATTAATTTAGGCTAGCCCCTGGTTTAGTCAGCCAGTTGTGGTGATAGACAGCTGTTACACTCAGCCGTTCGCGTGCTGGCTACCTAACGTTACGTTAGCGCTTGAGTGTCGGTCAACAATTATTCTTTTGATATTATGGATCCCTTCCACAGTTTGGAGCCTGTGATATCTTTTCCTATTGGCCGAAAGAAGAAACTTTCTAAACAAGTTCATGAAAAGGAGAGAACCAAGGTCCAGCGACGGGAAACGTAGGGAGGCTGCAAACAGCGGGCAGTGTCACTTCGACAATAATAATCAATACATCATTGACCGGCAAATTAATTGTGACAGACCTTATTATTCCTTAAATCATTACCTAAAGTGTAAATAATCAAACTCAAAAAGCTTCCCTTGAGTCCCTCGACTTCTTGGCGCTGACAGAAACATGGATTAACATAGAAAACACTGCTACTCCTACTGCTCTTTCCTCATCTGATCATGTGTTCTCGCATACCCCGAGAGCATCTGGTCAGCGTGGCGGTGGCACAGGAATCGTCATCTCTCCCAAGTGGACATTCTCTCTTTTCCCCCTGACCCATCTGTCTATCTCCTCATTTGAATTCCATGCTGTCACAGTCACTAGCCCATTCAAGCTTAATATCCTTATCATTTATCGCCCTCCAGGTTCCCTTGGAGAGTTCCTCAATGAGCTTGACACCTTGATAAGTTCCTTTCCTGAGGATGGCTCACCCCTCACAGTTCTGGGTGACTTTAACCTCCCTATGTATGCCTTTGACTCATTTCTCTCTGTCTCCTTCTTTCCACACCTTTCCTCTTTTGACCTCACCCTCTCACCACCCCCCTACTCACAAGGCAGGCGATACGCTTGACCTCATCTTTACTAGATGCTGTTCTTCTACTAATCTCACTGCAACTCCCCTCCAAGTCAGTGGGCCTGGGGCCATGGTAATGCCCTCCCTTACATAGTGATCTCCACTTATCTACTATACCACTGATGGTGGGGGTGATCAGCGTTAATGCCGACAAGCAATTTTGAATTTATCAGGCTTTCATAAACCCTCCAACTCCAACCAATAGATTCCATAACAGTGTTATGGGAAGATAGTTTTCTACTAATAGTGACATAATTGTCAGAGTTTCATATGTCTTCCTTCACTAGTGCTGTCTAGCATTTGCATTGTCAGTGGGTCCAGTCATGCATAGGCTATGTGTACTATAGATAGTGGTCTGTATAGTGCATACAGATACGCAGCAGGTAGCCTAGCGGTTAAGAGTTTTGGGCCAGTAACCGAAAGGTTGCTGGTTTGAATCCCAGATCTGACTAGGTGAAACATCTGCCAATGTGCCCTTGAGCAAGGCACTTAACCCTAATTGCTCCTGTAAGTCGCTCTGGATAAGAGCGTCTGCTAAAAGTATCCTTTTTTGCCTGCATTTTGATGCGTGGAGAGCAATGTGGCATCAAGCAGGTCCCGTGTGGCTCAGTTGGTAAAGCATGGCGCTTGTCAGGGTTGTGGGTTCAATTCCCATGGGGGACAAGTACAAAAAAGTATGAAAATGTATGCACTCACTACTGTAAGTCGCTCTGGATAAGATTGTCTGCTAAATGACTCAAATGTAATGTAAATTTAAGTCTTCGACCACTACTTTGTATCCTTTTCTCTCTCGCTCTCCTCCAACACTACTCACTCTGCCCCTACTCAGATGGTATTGTGCCATCGCAACCTTCGCTCTCTCTCCCGCTACTCTCTCCTCTTCCATCATATCATCTCTTCCCTCTGCTAAATCCATCTCCCTCCGATCTCCTGATTCTGCCTCCTCAACCCTCCTCTCCTCCCTTTCTGCATCTTTTGACTCTCTATGTCCCCTATCCTCCCGGCCGGCTCGGTCCTCCCCTCCTGCTCCGTGGCTTGACGACTCATTGCGAACTCACAGAACAGGGCTCCGGGCAGCCAAGCGGAAATGGAGGAAAACTAGACTCCCTGCGGACCTGTCATCTTTTCACACCTTCCTCTCTACATTTTCTTCCTCTGTTTATGCTGCTAAAGCCACTTTCTACCACTCTAAATTTCAAGCCTCTGCCTCTAACCCTAGGAAGCTCTTTGCCACCTTCTCCTCCCTGCTGAATCCTCCTCCTCCTCCCACTCCTCCTCCCCCTCCCCATCCCTCCTCCCTCTCTGTGGATGACTTCGTCCTGCTCACACTGCCCTATCCTATGCTTTGACTTCTTTCTCCCATCTCTCTCCAGATGAAATCTTGCGACTTGTGACGGCTGGCCGCCCAACAACCTGCCCACTTGACCCTATCCCCTCCTCTCTTCTCCAGACCATTTCCGGAGACCTTCTCCATTACCTCACCTCGCTCATCAACTCATCCTTGTCCGCTGGCTATGTCCCTTCCATCTTCAAGAGAGTGAGAGTTGCACCCCTCCTCAAAAAACCTACACTCAATCCCTCCGATGTCAACAACTACAGACCAGTATCCCTTCTTTCTTTTCTCTCCAAAACTCTTGAGCGTGTCGTCTCTAGCCAACTCTCCTGCTATCTCTCTCAGAATGACCTTCTTGATCCAAACCAGTCAGGTTTCAAGACTGGTCATTCAACTGAGACTGCTCTTCTCTGTGTCAAGGAGGCTATCCACACTGCTAATGCTAACTCTCTCTCCTCTGCTATTATCCTTCTAGACCTATCTGCTGCCTTTGATACTGTGAACCATCAGATCCTCCTCTCCACCCTCTCCGAGTTGGGCATCTCCGGCGCTGCTTACTCTTGGATTGTGTCCTACCTGACAGGTCGCTCCTACCAGGTGGCGTGGCGAGAATCTGTCTCTGCACCATGTGCTCTCACCACTGGTGTCCCCCAGGGCTCAGTTCTAGGCCCTCTCCTATTATCTCTATATACCAAGTCACTATCTTCACATGGTCTCTCCTATCATTGCTACGCAGACGACACACAATAAATGTTCTCCTTCTCCTTTCCCCTTTCTGATAACCAGGTGGCGAATCACATCTCTGCATGTCTGGCAGACATATCAGTGTGGATGTCGGATCACCACCTCAAGCTGAACCTCGGCAAGACGGAGCTGCTCTTCCTCCTGGGGAAGGACTACCAGCTCCATGATCTCGCCATCACGGTTGACAACTCCATTGTGTCCTCCTCCCAGAGTGCAAATAACCTTGGTGTGACCCTGGACAACACCCTGTCATTCTCCGCTAACATCAAAGTGGTGACCCGATCCTGCAGGTTCATGCTCTACAACATTCGCAGAGTATGACCCTACCTTACACAGAAAGTGGCACAGGTCCTAATCCAGGCACTTGGCATCTCCCGTCTGGATTACTGCAAATCACTGTTGGCTGGGCTCCCTGCCTGTGCCATTAAACCCCTACAACTTAGCCAGAACGCTGCACCCCGCTCCTCCGCACACTCCACTGGCTTCCAGTTGAAGCTGGCATCTACTACAAAACGATGGTGCTTGTCTACGGAGCTGTGAGGGAAACAGCACCTCCTTACCTTCAGGCTCTGATCAGACCCTACACCCAAACAAGGGCACTACGTTCATCCACCTCTGGCCTGCTAGCCCCCCTACCTCTACGGAAGCACAGTTCCCGTTCAGCCCAGTCAAAGCTATTCGCTGCTCTGGCACCCCAATGGTGGAACAAGCTCCCCCACGACGCCAGGACAGCGGAGTCACAGACCACCTTCCGGACACACTTGAAACCCTACCTCTTTAAGGAATACCTGGAATAGTATAACAATAATCCTTCTACACCCCCCCATTACATAAAAAAATAAAATAAAATAAAATAAAATAAAAAATAAGTGGTTGTCCCACTGGCTATCCTAAGTTGAATGCACCAATTTGTAAGTCACTCTGGATAAGAGCATCTGCTAAATGACTTAAATGTAAATGTTAATTTATCCTAGCGAGAAAAAGACACAGTAAAACCCCCATAAACTTGTTCCAAAAGTTACTTTAATGTCAAAAAATTTAACACACATTGTATACACTATTCACCCTCTGGATATACTAAACTAGCTATGTGATATCTGCAGAATATAATTGAAACACATGGATTATTTTAACAATTATTGATATATTAATACTTTATTATATGTAACAAAACATGATAATTTGTCTTTCTAAAATATAATTACCTTCCAATAAATTTCAAACAAAATCATGTCTTGTTTTTTTTTGTTACCATGTCACAACATGTTTTTAATTAATGTCAATTTACCACCATTTCTGAAAATGGATATAACATGTCTTGATATCCAAATCATCTCAATTAATCAACTAATTCCCACAAATTAAGATTATAAGCATGACATGTAAATTGATCATTTCTATGACTTCTGCTGGAAAGCCAATTAGACTTTGAATGTGATACACATGGTTAATTAACTAATGATTAAGGTTTGAAGTGCAGGTTAATTATGTCTTATTAGGTCAGGTACACAACATGTCATGGATATAACAATGGCGGAAAACTCCCACCAGCAAATGCTTACACCAATCCAATGCTTCTAAATCCATCCATGACAGGGAGTGTGCAAATACACACCTTGAGAGAAGGGAAGAGAATTGGGATGCAACACTCTCCCACTCATCTCTCCCAAGCCTGCCCAGCACCAGAGCTTGAGATAGTAGCAATATCAGCTGCATAGCTTCTCCAACCCCTCAGGCCTATGTGCCTCTCTGGCTCCATGCAAACATCCTCTCTCCATGCCACTACAATCACCCACACACTCTAGGGGCAAATTTCAATAATATTATTTCCTCGATTTCTCTTATCGGTCCTCACCTCGTCTCCTTGAGTGTATGTGTGTGTATATTTGTGTGTGCAGAAGAAACAGACTATTGAGATGCACCCTCAGTCTACACTACGGCTGTAAGGGCTGAGACAGAGTAATATCCTGCTCTGCCCGGACCTTAATGAAAAGACCCAGGCCTCAGAGACAGGAAGGGACCGTCAGGATAAAAGACTCCCATTCAATGTGCCTCAAGATTGGATAAGGGTGGCATTGTTAGCTCATCTTCTCCTGGGGGTTCTTTTGGAGTGGAGATCCTATCGATATGGATCATACATGGCTGGATATGGCTCAATTAAACGGGCCAACCCATCAATGAATCGTGAATATAAAAGTAAAACAATTGATGTACCAATAACAAATTGCCCCTTTAAAGGGGAAGGGGCGGATTGAAAGTGTATGTATGCGGCCATCCAACATCCAAAACTATACTGAACAAAAATATAAACACAACATGTTAAGTGTTGGTCCCACGTTTCATGAGCTGAAATAAAAAATCACCAACATTTTCCATACAGACAAAAAGCGTATTTCTCTAAAATGTGGTTCACAAATTTGTTTACATCCCTGTTAGTGAGCATCTCTCCTTTGTCAAGATAATGCATCCACCTGGCAGGTGTGGCATATCAAGAAGCTGATTAAACAGCATTTTCATTACACAGGTGCACCTTGTGCAGTGGACAATAAAAGGCCACTCTAAAATGTGCAGTTTTTTCACACAACACAATGCCAAAAATGTCTCAAGTTTAGAGGGAGCGTGCAATTGGTATGCTGATTGCAGGAATGTCCACCGGAGCTGTTGCCAGATAATTTAATGTTAATTTCACTACCATAAGCCGCCTCCAACATCGTTTTAGATACTTTGGCAGTACGTCCAACCGGCCTCACTACCGCAGACCACGTGTAACCACACTAGCCAAGGACCTCCACATTCAGCTTCTTCACCTGCGGGATCGTCTGAGACCAGCCACCTGGACAACTGATGAAACTGAGTATTTCTGTCTGTAATAAAGCCCTTTTGTGGGGAAATAAATCATTCTGATTGGCTGGGCCTGGCTCCCCAGTGGGTGGGTCTGGCTCCCAAGTGGGTAGGCCTATGCCCTGCCCAGTCATGTGAAATCCATAGGGCCTAACACATTTATTTCAATTGACTGATTTCTTATATGAACTGTAACTCAGTAAAATTGTTGAAATGGTTGCATGTTGTGTTTATGTTTTTGTTCAGTATATACAGTACCAGTCAAAAGTTTGGACACACCTACGCATTCAAGGGTTTTTCTTTATTTTTACTATTTTCAACATTTTAGATAGTGAAGACATCAAAATTAACTAATTCAAAACTGTTGGAAAAACATTCCTCATGAAGCTGGTGGAGAGAATGCCAAGAGTGCACAAAGCTGTCATCAAGGCAAGGCAATGTGGCTACTTTGAAAAATTTGAAATATAAAATATATTTTGATTTGTTTAACACTTTTTTGGTTACTACATGATTCCATATGTGTAATTTCATAGTTTGGATGTTTTCACTATTACTCTACAATGTAGAAAATAGTAAAAAATAAAGAAAAACCCTAGAAATAACTTTTGACTGGTACTGTATGCCTGCCTTTAATTCTTGGCTTAGATTGCAGTGTGTCACGGTCGGCAACTGCCGGTCTTACATATGTTGAGGGAAACACATAAAAGTGAGCCATTGATTGACACAGGGTCGTAAAATAGCAACAGGCTCTTGTATAGTGGCAGTGGAGCTCATTGGTTGCAAAGATAGGTTGCCATACATAGAGGCTGCCTGGAGTAGCCTGTTGGGTATTGAGCAATCAGATCTATAGGTGAAATACTTTGGCCATTGAAAATACCTGCTGCACATTTGTCTGTGGCAAATGGCACCCTTTTTCCTATACAGTGCACTACTTTTGACCAGAGCCCTACATACCATGGTCAAAAATAGAAAAAGTAGGGGATAGGGTACCAGTTGGGAAGCAGCCTTGAAACGTTATGTAAATGTTAATAAATAATCAATAGGAGATGTTGTGGTTGACCCTGTGATACAAAGATGGCCTTAATCACTTCTTCTCTTGTTTTGGTACTTATGGCGGCACAGAGAGCTTTCTGTCTTCTGTGGCTGAAGTGTGTATGTGAGGAGAGGGAGGGAGGGGAGAGGGGGCAGAGGAAGGGAGAGAGAGAGGGACAGAGAGGTAAGGAGGGAGGAGAGGAGAGGGAGGGAAGGAGGAAGAGAGGGAAGGAGGAAAGGGAGAGAAGGGAAGGAAATAGCTTAATCTACTTAGTGAGCATACTGCAGTCATCCACCCACCCACACTGCTCCCCATCTCTCACTATACATTTGGATTAATAAATTATACGGATCTAGGTAATAAGTTATAGGACATGAAAGTACCTCATATAACCTGCAATTTAAAAACCTCAAAGAGCATGCATTTTCAACTTCTCCGCTTCAGTGGAAACCCGAAAATACTTATTGTGACCTTTGAGCAAAGTTGATGTTTCCCCTCAGCGGATATTGCAAATTATATATTTTAGTCTCAGTCCTTTCTAGCTTCATTATAGTCTCATTTTGCTTATGCATAATACAAATGCAGTGACAAATGTATACCTTCAGCGATGTATGTCGGTTAGCGACGAGCGTAGGCCAAAGGTTCACAGCGCTTTATTACACCATGCTCTTTAAAGCGGCCATAACACAAACACCTACCATTACTTCATTCAATTTCCATTCTCAGTTTGCAACCTTCAATATGAATTTAAACTTACTGGCGACGACGTGTAAAACCTTTGTTGAAGGTTGTAAAAACGACTATTTTATTGTCATGTCTGAATATGCTATTTCTCAGTTGTGAAAGGATTGTGGTAGTATAGTGAAACATTACTTTAGGGATATTTAGGGATCCCACTGACCTCCCACCTGCACAAATATGAATGATAATTAAAACTTTTCAACAAAACTAATAATCAACTCTTCAACAAAACCAATGCCATCATACTTTTTGCTTCCAACCCAGAACCAAGGTTACCGCCAAAATTACAAACTAGATGTCGCTGAGCAATCTGAAAAATTATTTATATAAAGAACGAGAAAGAGAGAATGAGAGAGAGAGAGAGAGAGAGAGAGAGAGAGAGAGAGAGAGAGAGAGAGAGAGAGAGGCAGCGAGAGAGAAAGGCAGCGAGAGAGAGAGAGGTCGTGAGAGAGAGAGAGAGAGAGAGAGAGAGAGAGAGAGAGAGAGAGAGAGAGAGAGAGAGAGAGAGAGAGAGAGAGAGAGAGAGAGAGAGAGAGAGAGAGAGAGAGAGAGAGAGAGAGAGAGAGAGA
>NW_025533967.1:0-175000 GCF_020615455.1 Coregonus clupeaformis
AATTGAGTTTATTTCCGTACTGTTTTCTCTGTGAGCCTTAGAAAGAAAGGTGCTATCTAGAATGTAAAGGGGTTCTACGGCAGTCCCCATAGGAGAACCCTTTGAAGAACCCTTGTTGGTTCCAGGTAGAACCCTTTTGGTTACAGTAGAACCATTTGGGGTCTCAATGGGAGAAACTACACAGAGGGTCCAGAATCCAAAATGGTTATACCCTGGAACCAAAAATGGTTTTACTGGAACCAAAAACGTTCCCCGGAACCAAAAAGGGTTCTCAATGGGGACAGCAGAAGAACCCCCTCTTCGGAACCCTTTTTTTCAAGAGTGTAGGTCTGTGTTCCAAATTACACCCTATTCACCACATAGTGCCCTAGGCCCTGATCCAATAATGCACCTATGAATAGGTGCCATTTGGGACGCAGCCTATACATGCGACCAGTGACCAGCTCCAGCATATTCATCTGAAACCCAACTCCTCTCTCTTAGTTATCTTAACATTTTCCACATTCTTACGTGAAGAAAAACGTAGTAAATGGAGGAGTTAAAGAAATGGGCAAGCCAGCAAAATAAAAACAAACAAACGTTGCAGATTTTTTTCTGGTTGTCTGATTCCTAACAACTGCTATCCACACACAATCACACACACACACACACACACACACACACAGACAAAGACACACACAGACACACACAAACATACACACACTTCCCTTCTCCCTCCTCAGCTTTAATGCAATCAGATGACTACAGTTTCAACTGGCCAGACTGGACTTGGGCTGCTATGAAGAACACTTCCAGTGAGTCGGGGGTAGGGAGGAGGAAGAGATGGTGTGTGTGTGTGCAGTATCAAGGAAGGTGCAAGAGTGGAGTGAGTTTAATGGATATACGGTCTGTCTCTGTCCGTATCTCTCCCAGGGAGGGACTCTGTGGTTTGGGAAACCGCCAGCGCTCCTCTCACTGAGCAACTGGAGTGGCCTGCCCAGATAGAAAGAGAGAAGGAGATGAGGAACAGAGGGAAGAGGGGGAGAGAGGGAGGACAGAGGGAAGAGGGGAGGAGAGGGAGGACAGAGGGAAGAGGGAGAGGAGAGGGAGGACAGAGGGGAAGAGGAGAGGAGATGGAGAAACAGAGGGAGAGGGTGAGGGAGGGGGAGGCAGAGGGAAGAGGGGGAGGAGAGGGGAGACAGAGGAAGAGGGGAGGAGAGAGGACAGAGGGAAGAGGGGGAGAGAGGGAGGACAGAGGGAAGAGGGGAGGAGAGGGAGGACAGAGGAAGAGGGGAGGAGAGAGGGAGACAGAGGGAAGAGGGAGGAGAGGAGCGAGGAGAGGGAGGAGAGAGGGAAGAGGGGAGGAGAGGGAGGACAGAGGAAGAGAGAGAGAGGGAGGCAGAGGGAAGAGGGGAGGAGAGGGAGCACAGAGGGAAAGAGGGGAGGGAGAGGGAGACAGAGGGAAGAGGGAGGAGAGGAGGACAGAGGGAAGAGGAGAGAGAGGGAGGACAGAGGGAAGAGGGGGAGGAGAGGGAGGAGCAGAGGGGAAGAGGGGGAGGGAGAGGGAGGACGAGAGGGAAGAGGGGAGGAGAGGGAGGGCAGAGCAGGGAAGGGTGGGGACATGAAAGAAAAAAAAAAAAGGGGAAGGAAAGAGAGGAAGGAGAAGAGAGGAGGATGGAGAGGAGAGGAGAGGAGAGGAGAGGAGAGGAGAGGAGAGAGAGGAGAGGAGAGGAGAGGAGAGGAGAGAGAGGAGAGGAGAGGAGAGGAGAGGAGAGGAGAGGAGAGGGAGAGGAGCTTGCGGACTCCATCTCAGCCCCCAGACCCAGGCGCATTCAGGCAGACGGAGTGAGAGGAAAGAATTTCCAAATCTGGCACCTCTCTCCGTCCCTCCCCAAGACACCAGTTGCACGCACACTGGATGGCTAAAAGCACCTGGAGCATGTTACTGTCCAACCCTGGGTGCTGTAAGCTCTCACCTCTCAATACAGTATGGGTAGGGCTGGGGGGCTCACACACACAATCGTGCTAATACCCAGACTCATAAAATACTATTTTGAGAAGATCTCTCTCTCTCTCCCAGATATGAACATAGGGAAATAATTTATTTATACAGGTTGTCAAAGTGCTGGTGGTCTGTGTGGCTGATTCCTTATGTAATATTTAGGGGATGTAGTGCACGTCAAGATCAGTCTCACACACAGAGACACACACACACATATATATATATATATATATATATATGAAGGTCTGGAAATCATTCAAGGCACAGGGGAGACGTTGGCTGGAGTCCCCTGGGCCCTGGTCAAAGGTATGCAACTACAAAGGGAATAGGGTACATTTGGAAACAGAGACATTGTACGAGAAAAAACTCTGGGAAGGTTTTAAATTGTCTCTGAAGCAACGTGACAGCAAACATCATCCAAAACGTGAAAAAGCTCCACACGAGAAGACTGTTTCCACACAGAAGAAGGAAAAGGGAACAAAATGGGCTATTATAGCTATTTGGTTTCTTTCCATAAAAGCTTTAACAAAATGTTGTTATGGTATTACACGTCCATCCTGTTTTGACAAGACCCTCATACTTAACCAGAATTCAAAACAATCCTAACTAAACTTGTCCATTTTACTATCTGCAATCTAATAGCAGTAGTAGTTTGTATCGCATGAAAATAGAATTCATATGACCTCATGCACTTTTATAAAACCCATCCAAAAGAAAAAGAACTACAAATCCAACAATGCAGCATCCCAAAACACTTGAATCCAACAATGTAGCATCCAAAAAAACTACAAATAAAACAAATCAATTAATAAAATAGCATATAACTGCTTATGTAAACATTCATTTAACATTCCTTCAAATATTAAAAACTCACTAGACATTGGGACCAAAATAACTATATATTCAAGAATGCAATATTTTCCAATGTAGTTCTAAGGCGGTCGATGCTCTGGGAGCAAAAGCACTTCAGCTTCCGGTGAAGATTGGCGGCCTGACCGGGTCTAGCCCTGAAAAATATGAATTTCTATCGAATAGAAAGATCTATAGCCTCAGCAAAAGGAGACATCCAGGTGGGAAAATATGGCCATTATTAGGTATGGGTGGAGGAAGAAGTGTGTGTTATAAAGAGAGAGAGAGAGAGCGAGGGAGAGAGCGAGGGAGAGAGACGGGAGAGAGAGAGGAAAGTACTTTATTATTTTGGTGAGTGTAATATTACCTGTTCATTTTATTGTACATTTTTATTTGTTTATTATCTATTTCCATCTTGCTTTGGTAATGTAAATATATATTTCAACTGTCAATAAGCTTACATTTTTATTGAATTGAGAGAGAGAGAGAGAGAGAGAGAGAGAGAGAGAGAGAGAGAGAGAGAGACAGAGCGGGACAGCACAGACTGACAGACCGGGAAAGACAGACAGACAGACAGACAGACATACAGACAGACAGACAGATAGATAGACAGACAGAGAGAGAGACAGAGCAGGCCCCAACAGGGAGTTTACAGAGTGGAAATGCACATTGTAAAACAAGGCCCAGCCACAGCCTGAGAAGCCCCTCCTTCCAACAGATTGGAGCTGAATAAACATCAAAGAATGTGGAGATAGCATAACGTTTCAGAAACCCAGGATTTATGAAACCTACACCAGGGACGACTTCTGAATACTAAAACTACTGTACAACAACGAGACAGGGAAGAAGATGGCGTCAAGGGTTGGGGGAGTAAACTGATTACCGTAATGTAATCTCGTTCCAAAAAGCTGTAACTGTAATCAGTTACTTCACAGCTTTACACAAAAAATTTAATCGGATTACAGATACCTTGAAAAACTAGATGACAACTTCTTGGATTACTTTCCAAATTGAGAAAGGATGTTTGGAAAAAAAATACATTATGGCATCTTGCTATTTATCTCAATGACACTCAATTCAGCATTGAAAAAAGTTCAGAGACCACTATGATGACACACCCAAATGATGACCACCAATCAGAGACTACTATGATGACCCACACCAAATGATGACCACCAATCAGAGACCACTATGATGACACACCAAATCATGACCACCAATCAGGAGACCACTATGATGACACACCAAATCCTGACTCACTAATCAGAGACCACTATGATGACACACCAAATGATGACCAAACCAATCGAGAGACCACTATGAAGACACACCGTCAACGTTTGATGGATCCCTTTTTCCTTCATGCCTCTTAAGGGTATCCAAATAAATGGTTACTGATTATATTTGGACAGGTAACTAGTAACTGTAAGGGATTAAATTTAGAAAGACCTACTAGTGTTGCACGGTTATACCGAAACCAGTATTTCTCTGATACTAGAACATGAAAAACGGTTCGGTACTAGATTTTCTTTCTACTGTCGGTACTTTTATCAAATGTGTCTCCGAATCAACTCTGTCTATTGGTAGCCGATGTCCCACGTACAGCCTTCTCCCCTTAGCCTGCACTGGAAGTCTGGGCTTCATCGTGTTAGCTCCACTCATGCTGCACTGACGTTTAACACACTTCAATAATGCGACACAGCATGTAGACATTTTTGACACTGTTCATTACTGTTACGCAAAACAATGTTACAGGCTTGCACATACTGTGTAGCTTCCAATTTTTGTAGGTAACTTTCTTGCTAGCTTACAGCTGAATACTGTATCTTCAATTCACTACCCTGGTACTTTGTTTCGTGATCCATATGCAAACCATAACGCAAAATATGCTGATTTCAAAGCTGATTAACAAAACTTTATCCCATTCACTTAATCGGTCGCTCTCAATCTCTCACTACATACTCACACTCCTATTGAATAGCCCATTCATGAATAGGCCAGGATACATCTTGAATTTACTCAGTTTATCAATAGAGATTTACCATTCAAATAAATGATTACCATTGTGTTGTTATGTAGTTAGACTGGTAAAAAACAAAGTCATATTGATTGTATAATTGATTCATTAATGCATACATGACTGTCTATAAAAATGTTGATGTATAAAATGTAAATGTAATGATATTGAACTCAAAAGATGCTAACGATTGGACAGAGCAGAATGAGTTTATCTGTCTGGATCAAGTGCCATTCGTGACTTTGGTTAATATGCCTTCTTTTTTTTTGCAGTGGTATCATTTTTGGTATTAGGGTATCGTGGTGGTATCGGAATCGTGATACTGAACCTGGTATCGGGTATCAGAAAAATCTGGTATCGTGACAACACTATAACCTACCCAACCCTGGTTGTCATAGCGTAAAAGCATGTCAATTAAAAATAAGAATATTAAATCTAACTTCTGACTTCATAAGATGTGATGATCTGTAGTGCATTATCTTTGGCTAGTAAGAGCAAACCGACAACACATGGTTTTGATTCTGGGTGGCTCAATTTGGAAAAGGTTTTAATGCTCGGAGGCCTTCTAGTCACGAATCAATTCAACTCAATCTTCACCCCCTTCCACACAGTCTGCATGGATGGACTACTTCTCTCCTCCTTCAAAGCTTCCGATTACATTTGGAACCCCTACTGACTAGAATAAGGTATGCATGAAAGTTACAAAAGGCTAATAAACTTGCATGTAACGGTAATAAAGCTTTTGAGTGACAATTGGAGGCCACTCTCCCGAGTGGCACAGTGGGTCTGGCACTGCATCGCAGTGCTAGCTGTGCCACTAGAGATCCTGGTTCGAATCCAGGCTCTGTTGTCATAGCCCGGCCGCCACCGGAGACCCCATGGGGTGGCGCTTGGCCCAGGGTAGGAGGAATGGCTGGCAGGGATGTAGCTCAGTTGGTAGAGCATGGCATTTGCAACGCCAGGGTTGTGAGTTCGATTCCCATTGGGGGCCAGTATGAAACAAAATATATATATATAAATTAATGTATGTACTCACTAACTGTAGTTGCTCTGGATAAGAGTGTCTGCTAAAATGTAAAACCATAAAATGACTGTTTTCTAATGTACATGCAGCTGTCACTTCTACTATTGGTTGTTTGTTACAGCCATACTTCACAGAGCACTGGAGGATCCGCTCTCTCACTCAATACAGGATCCCTGTTTCTGTACACTGATTTTAACTCCTGAACCAGAACATTTTATTTGGACTGTGAGCATCGCTGACACTCCATTCCCATTCATAGGGGTTGGGCTAAGTGTGGAAGACACATTTTGGTTGAATGCATTCAGTTGTGCAACTGACTAGATATTCCCCTTTACCTTTCCCTTCCAAAAGCCACCAAATCAACCAGTTAAGGACAATTATTTTAGGCAGTGTAGGTCCAATGGTATCCAATATCCACTATCCATCATTCAACATTTCTGTCACTCACCTGGAATGGTGCCGCAGTACTTGGGCTGCTTGTCTGCAGCCGTGGGTCCAGTGGGAGGGGGCAGAAGTAGGGATGGTCTTGGCTGAGCGTTCGGTGTCGGACCACCCTGTGCTGCAGCCCGGAGAAGGAGTCGGCAGGACCGCTGACCACACTGACCGGCTGGATGAAGAGACTGTCCTCTCCTGTATAGACCAGTCCAGTCTGAAGATGAGACAGACAGAGAGAAAGAGAGAGAACGAGAGAGCGAGAGAGCAAAAGAACAACAGAGCAGCCGTTAACATTCATACTCCCCTTGTGTTTTTAGGCTAGATCGGCTTTTAACATATCTCTTGGTTTTCTCTCACGAGATCCCAGATAGTTGTTTGCATCATGCCACCTCCCCTTGCCCCGACCAGAGCTGCCTCAAGCCCCACCTCTATACCCCAACCTACAACCCAGGCAATGGCCCACACCATGCCAAATACCTTATAGTCTAACCCAAAGCCCCGTGAGGGTAGGCCGGTGCAACTTGAATAAACTGCAACGTATAAACACGGCAGGCCCGCTCATTAGGCAGATTAGGCGGACGCTTATGAAGCGGCAGATTGATGAGGGCGGCATTTTCTGAGCTAAACTGACCAAGACGCACCTCCAACAACACATAGAAACTCACATACAGTGCATTCGGAAAGTATTCAGAACCCTTGACCTTTTCCACATTTTGTTACGTTACAGCCTTATTCTAAAATGGATTAAATTGTTTTTCCCCCTCATCAATCTACACACAATACCCCGTAATGACAAAGCATGTTCTGCAAATTTATTAAAAATAAAACACTGAAATATGACATTTACAAGTATTCAGACCCTTTACTCAGTACTTTGTTGAAGCACCTTTGGCAGCGATTACAGCCTCAAGTCTTCTTGAGTATGACGCTACATGCTCTGCACACCTGTATTTGGGGAGTTTCTCCCATGTGGTCCTCTGTAGCTCAGCTGGTAGACACGGCGCTTGTAACGCCAGGGTAGTGGGTTCGATCCTGGGACCACCCATACACAAAAAATGTATTCACGTATGACTGTAAGTCGCTTTGGATAAAGCATCTGCTAAATGGCATATTATTATTATTATTATTCTCTGCAGATCCTCAAGCTCTGTCAGGTTGGATGGGGATGCGTAGCTGCACAGCTATTTTCAGGTCTCTCCAGAGATGTTAGATCGGGTTCAAGTGGGCCACTCAAGGACATTCAGAGACTTGTCCCAAGCCACTCCTGCGTTGTCTTGGCTGTATGCTTAGGGTCGTTGTCCTGTTGGAAGGTGAACCTTCGCCCCAGTCTAAGGTCCTGAGCAGGTATTCATCGGGGATCTCTCTGTACTTTGCTCCGTTAATCTTTCCCCCGATCCTGACTTGTCTCCTAGTGCCTCCTGCTGAAAAACATTCTCAGCACAATGCTGCCACCACCATGCTTCACCGTAGGGATGGTGCCTGGTTTCCTCAGACGTGACGCTTGGCATTCAGGCCAAAGAGTTCAATCTTGGTTTCATCAGACCAGAGAATCTTGTTTATCATGGTCTGAGAGTCCTTTAGGTGCCTTTTTGGCAAACTTCAAGCGGGCTGTCATGTGCCTTTTACTGAGGAGTGGCTTCCGTCTGGCCACTCTACCATAAAGGCCTGATTGGTGGAGTACTGCAGAGATGGTTGTCCTTCTGGAAGGTTCTCCCATCTCCACAGAGGAACTCTGGAGCTCTGTCGAGTGACCATCGGGTTCTTGGTCACCTCCCTTACCAAGGCCCTTCTCCCCGATTGCTCGGTTTGGCCGGGCAGCCAGCTCTAGGAAAGTCTTGGTGGTTCCAAGCTTCTTCCATTTAAGAATGATGGAGAACACTTTGTTCTTGGGGACCTTCAATCCTGCAGAAATGTTTGGTACCCTTCCCCAGATCTGTGCCTCGACCACAATCCTGTCTCAGAGTTCTACGGACAATTCCTTCACCTCATGGCTTGGTTTTTGCTCTGACTTGCACAATCAATTGAATTTACCACAGGTGGACTCCAATCAAGTTGTAGAAACATCTCAGGATGATCAATGAAACAGGATGCACCTGAGCTCCATTTTGAGTCTCATGAAGGGTCTGAATATTTATGTAAAGAAGGTATTTCCTGTTTTTTTGCAAACAATTTCTAAAAACCTGTTTTCACTTTGTCATTATGGGGGTATTGTGTGTAGATTGATGAGGGGAAAAAATAATTTTAATCAATTTTAGAATAAGACTGAAATGTAACAAAATGTGGAAAGAGTCAAAGGGGTCTGAATACTTTCCGAATGCACTGTAATTCTGACCAAAAACAATGACAATTTCTCTCAAACAGTGGCAATGGCCCTTTTTATGCGAGCACTGATGCCGGCCTGTGACAAAACAATGCCCACTTTGTCAAAGTATTTTGCTTGTCCATTCCCAGCGCTTCTCCAGGGTGCTGTTGGGAGATGCACTCTGCGCTCCACCAACGTTCAGTCAAAAAAATCATCTAACATAAATCATGTAGCAGATATAGGATATGGTAGAAAGAGGATGTGGCCTTTTTCTGTAGCCTACAGCCTGGAGATAACATGTATGACAATGTAATGAGGCAGAATGTTTACGTCATGCAGGTTTCTCCGATCAAATAGCCTAACCTAAATGGCGCCAATCAAATAAAAAAATGCGCTATCATGTTTAACAAACAAAATACCCTAAAAACAGGACAGTCAAAGTAAAATGGACATTATGGAATGGACAATCACAATGGTTGTCCAGAGTTATACCCCATTGTCATGATCAGTGGTTTCAGTTTGTATCAGTCAATTTCTGACAAGGTGATCATAATGAAAAAATTAAAACACTTCTGAATTATTGCTGTGTATACACATTGCAAAAATGCTCATGATAACTCCTGATAAAGTTGGGTAGCTGATATTCAGAGCTTAAATCGCCAAATTCATTAGTCACAGGAATCCAGGACCAGTAAAGCCAATGCAACGGCCTGTTATACAAATGGTGGCTTACCACATGGATGGGCATTCATAACATTCCATTGCTGGCGACGGTGGCTACACCACAGTAAGCACGAGCCAACGTCTTTCGGATGTCTTGTTTTGGTCGGTCCGGACCTAAGTCTTTTTTGGTGTTTTACAAACGTAAGCTTACCACATAGATAGGCATTCATAACATTCAATTTCAGGCAACACTGTGGAAGGCACCTCAGACCAATGCCATGCCTTTTGGACGCCTTTTTCGTGCAGTCCGGACCAAATTTGAACCAATCGTGTCCATCTAGAAATTACGTATTTTTAACTTTCATTCAGAACCGGAAAATGAATCTGATTTCAACGTCCTGGAAGAAATACGTATTTTCAACGTCCGGAAAAGATGTATTTTCAATGTCCTGGAAAATATGTATTTTAAACGTCTGAAACATGCATCTTTTCACCTTTCATTCAGAACCTAAATTGAACCTAACTTCAATGTCTGGAAAATACGTATTTTACACGTCTTTTCAACTAATTTCGCTAACTGGGACTATTCTAGTTTTGGGGGCATTTTTTTTGGTCTCGCCTAGGCGGCAGAACAGCACGGACCAGCCCCTGTGTATAAAGGCATTATATAGCATAAACAAGGTCTTCATCAGCATCAGATGCTTCATAAACCATACGTAAATGTCATACTGTATAAAGAGTGTAAGGTTTGACATAACAGCTCCTTGTGTAGGGTGCATTGCCAAATGGGCCAAATAGGCCAAATAGCAAGTCATGGCAGAGAACTCCCAGAGAGAACAGACTGAGAGAAGAAGAGTCAGCGCAAACTCTCTAATTTACATCTCAGCACACACCTCCTCAGGGCTAGGGAGAAGAAGCATGAAGGAGTGTGAGAGAGAGGGGGAGAGAAGAGAGAGAGAGAGAGAGAGAGAGAGAGAGAGAGAGAGAGGAGAGAGAGAGAGAGAGAGAGGAGAGAAGGGAGAGTGAGGGAGAAGGAAGAATAAGGAGGAGAGAGAGAGAGAGAGAGAGAGAGAGAGAGAGAGCGGGGATTCTGAGAGAAATAAGGAAAGAGTGAGAAGGGGAGAGAAGAGAGAGAGAAAGAGGACCATAAACCTCACTCTTTCATCCCTCTCTGACAGGTACAGACAGACACTCCCTACAACATGAATCATAAAAGGGAAAACTAGAAGAGGACAGCTGCAAGGTTTTGTAAGGCTTCACTAAGGATCCATCGTTGTATAGTGAAGGTGCGCCGGACAGAGCTAGAAAAAATGAGTTGACATGGCATTAACAAGCAATCCAGATCCACACAGTGTCTTAAAGGTATTCCAAAAGCCCGAGCGGCAGCAATTACAGAACCTATGAGCCCGTTTCCATGGCAACTAGTGTTGGCGGGATAATGTTGTCTTCTTCTCGGTCAGAATAAGCCCAAGGTTTTTTTTTTTAAAAGGAGACGCCCGATGATTCATTGTCCATTCAGCAATCACGGTTATGTACACAGTGAAGGAAAGAGAGGGAAAGAGAGAGAGACAGACGGACAGACAGACCGAGACTTAAACAGGCTGTTCACTTGGCCACATTCACAACACGACACAATGTGAGAGCAGAGCCTGCATGCGGCCAGCCACAGAGCTTCCAGTGTGAGGCGGGGTTATGAATAACGGCTGGTATTTCAGGGTAAAATAGAACACCATGCTAAGCGTGTTACAACATACTGTAGCCACAGCAGGCTAATACAGCAAAGACATCCACCGGGCCCTAGCTCCAAGCTAAGCCTCAGGGTAAGAATGCTGTTGCAGCACAGCACAATACATTTCTATCTCCCCTCACTTAAAGGCTGGTATATCAATCGTGTTTTTCCAACCATGGCCTGACCAGTGAAATCTCTAGAGCCCATTATAGTGAAATTCTAGAGCCATTAAGTGAAATCTCTCAGAGCCCATTATAGTACCTTATAGTTGTTGTCTGGTGATGGTAGTTATAATGCTGCTGTTCGCTCCAGGACACTGAAGTACTGTCTCTTGTACTGTATAGGGTCCTATGCCACTGACTGACAGACACACACACACACACACACTTCCAAGGCTACAAGGCTAGGGTAAAGGGATACTTAGTGACCTGGCTACAGACAGAGAGAGAGTATCCAGGGAAGATAACTATTAGGGCTACAGTCTGTTCTGTGTCTTCTCCCCTCAACTAGCCTACTGACACTAACACAGGAGAATACGTGACACACACACACACACACACACACACACACACACACACACACACACACACACACACACACTAGTGGGACTGGTCTCTCCACTAGGCACGGTGTCAGGTCTTGACCTGAACTGAACTCCAGCCAAAAACAACCCAATGATTTAACAACACAAATAAAACTGTCTTGAAGTGCCACTGTACAAAATCCAGGTTTTTTCATGATTACAGTAAAGTGAAAGGTTTGGACACACCTACTCATTCAAGGGTTTTTCTTTATTTTTTACTATTTTCTACCTTGTAGAATAATAGTAAGACATCAAAACTATAAAATAACACATCTGGAATCATATAGTCACCAAGTAAGTGTTAAACAAATCAAATATATTTTAGATTTGAGATTCTTTAAAGTAGCCACCCTTTGCCTTGATGACAGCTTTGCACACTATTGGCATTCTCTCAACCAGCTTCATGAGGTAGTCAATTAGAATGCATTTCCAATTAACAGTGTGCCAGAAAGGAAGACCCAGAGTTACCTCTGCTGCAGAGGATAAGTTCATTAGAGTTAACAGCACCTCAGATTGCAGCCCAAATAACTGCTTCACAGAGTTCCAAATAACAGACACATTTCAACATCAACTCTTCCAGAGGAGACTGCGTGAACCAGGCCTCATGGTCGAATTGCTGCAAATAAACCACTACTAAAGGACACCAATAATAAGAAGAGACTTGCTTGGGCCAAGAAACACGTGCAATGGACATTAGACTGTGAGGTTTTTGGTTCCAACTAGGTGAACGGATGCTCTCCGCATGTGTGGTTCCCACCATGAAGCATGGAGGAGGAGGTGTGATGGTGTGGGGTGCTTTGCTGGTGACACTGTCTGTGATTTATTTAGAATTCAAGGCACACTCAACCAGCATGGCTACCACAGCATTCTGCAGCGCACGCCACACACACAAACACTGTTTGTGTTACCTTGCATTGACCTACTGAGTGAAAATGAACTACTAAATGAACAAAAGGATGGCCTGCATAGTGTCTCTCTGACATAGTGTGTGTGTGTGTGTGTGTGTGTGTGTGTGTGTGTGTGTGTGTGTGTGTGTGTGTGTGTGTGTGTGTGTGTGTGTGTGTGTGTAGTGTGTGTGCTGGCACACACGTGCATATATGTGACACACACACCTTAAATCAGCCTTCGTCCTGAAATACGACTGTAGGTGTCAGGCTATCCTGACCCACTTCTCTCCCTCCACAAATGGATATAACATTTAAACAATCATGACCTCATTTTCCAGATAATAATATCCTACACAGGCCTGGGGGAGAAAAAAAAGCTGCCAGGCCTATTGAGCTTAGAATGCATGAAATGCCAAGAAAAGGATCATGCCATTTTTCCAATTCTTTTTTTACTTTAACTCATATGCTCATGTGGGTTTGGAGCCATCCGATCGTATTCTACTGTCAATGACATAATATGGTGTGTGTAGTTCAGGGTAGTTATTATGGTGTGTGTAGTTCAGGGTAGTTATTATGGTGTGTGTAGTTCAGGGTAGTTATTATGGTGTGTGTAGTTCAGGGTAGTTATTATGGTGTGTGTAGTGTGTGTGTAGTTCAGGTAGTTATTATGGTGTGTAGTTCAGGTAGGTGGTCGGGTAGTTATTATGGTGTGTGTAGTTCAGGGTGTTATTATGGTGTGTGTAGTTCAGGTAGTTATTATGGTGTGTGTAGTTCAGGTAGTTATTATGGTGTGTGTAGTTCAGGGTAGTTATTATGGTGTGTGTAGTTCAGGGTAGTTATTATGGTGTGTGTAGTTCAGGGTAGTTATGGTGTGTGTAGTTCAGGGTAGTTATTATGGTGTGTGTAGTTCAGGGGTGTTATTATGGTGTGTGTAGTTCAGGGTTGTATTTCAGGGTAGTGGTATGAATGGAAGGGACAGTCATAAGTAGAAACTGTGACAGGGAACAGAGAACAGTTCCAGGCGCAGTCCACACACACACACACACACACATGCACACACACACACACATGCACACCACACACACACACACATGCACACACACACACAGGCACACAGACAAACGCACGGATGCATGCGCGCACACACACACACACTAGACAATGAAGCAGCCCAAACACACAAACACACACACACAGCTCAGCTCAGTCACACCAACATGGAGTCTATCTAAACATGTGAGAGAGACAGAGAGGAACACAATGTCTAGCTGTTAATTGTCTAATCACAACCACTACATTCAGTTCAAACAGGGTGTGTGTGCGGGTGTGTGTGTGAATTCCTGAACACTTGACACTTCCCAGAATACAATGCAAGGTGAAGGAGAAGTAATTTACCAGACCGCTGCAGGTGTTGAGTGACGCAAAAAGAGTCGGTGTGGTTGACAATCCATCCCGAGTAGAAGCAGAGCTGGTCTCTGGCAAGGCGCGACCATTTAGGGGTCTGTTTCGCCTCCCCCTCTCCTCGACCACAAACCCCTCAGACAGAAAAGTGACATCCCTTTTCAGGTGTAAGTACAGGTTCTTTTCCAAAAGCAGGTAAAGAGAAAAACTAACGTGTTCCCACAGAGTTTAGTCCACCCGGGAATCGACAGAGCGCTGGGCACGCCCGACGCCACACTGCGCCCTGGATGAGTCCTGCAACAGGTGAGCCTCCTCTCCAGAGAGCTCCACGGGGACCACCATGTCCACTAAGTCTGTGTCATAACTGGAGTGATCTATGGGAAAGGAGAAGGGAATAACTCATTCAACATTGAGTGTAACTTTCAAAACTTTCTGTGCCAAGGTCTGTTTGAAAACAATATGCTATTGTTTTTTAATATTGCCATAAGTTGCCTTGAGTTGTCTGTGGTGTGATGTAGGCTAGTAATTCAATGTCATAGCAGCCTATTTCACAACAAATGAGGAAAATTGTACTATGTCCTGGTCATTAAATAAGGTCTATTTGGGGTCTGAAGCGGCATACAAGTCATTATTGATCTTATTCTAGTCACTTATTCAACTCTCCAATTGTGCGTAACTTCGTTGTGAGCGGGCGCTGGAAAACGGAGGAGAAAACACAACCAAAGCTGTGCAAAGTTATTACTCTGGCAAAGCAACACAACTGGAGTTAATACAGGAATGAGTTGGACAGAAGATCTTGAGAGAGGGAGAAAGAGAAGGAGAGAAAGAGAAGGAGAGAGAGAGAAAGAGAGAGAGAGAGAGAGAGAGAGAGAGAGAGAGAGAGAGAGAGAGAGAGAGAGAGAGAGAGAGAGAGAGAGAGAAAAAGAGCGAAAAAGAGGAAGAGAGAGAGAGAGAGAGAGAGAGAGAGAGAAAAAGAGGAGAGAGAGAAAGAGAGAAAGAAAGAGAGAGAGAGAAAGAGAGAGAGAGAGAGATTCCCCATGCCAATAAAGCCCATTTAAATGAGAGAGAGAGAAGAGAGAGAGAGGAGAGAGAGAGAGAGAGAGAGATATCAGACAACCGTTCTACAAGTCCCTGGCAAAACAATGATTAACAGTTACAAAGTATCTACAAAGCAGGTGTTACATGGTACTTACCAGTCATCGCCTACTCCGAAACAGAAAAGGAATATAGACAGGAAAAGCTGCGGAGCATGGCGCTGTCATACAGATAAAGACTAGCGGAGTGACTGCGGAGGGTGTACGCGCCTGCAAAAGCGAACAAGGACTGCAGGGAACTTCCACAAAGTTTGTGAACTTAATCGGAACTCCAGGCAAAATGAATTTGAAGCGCTAGACACGCCTGCCGCACTTCGGCACTGCCTCTGCAACCACCGGATTGGTTAGGGTAGTTTGACCAAAAAATCTCTAACGTTTGATTGGACAGAAACGACGTCAAGCATCGGGGGGGCTGCAACTTAACACGTGGTTTTAGCGTAGAGGAGAAAAGATTTGTGAATGTTATATTTAGGAAAGTTTTCTTCCATGGGTTATGCAGTTGCAATATACCCCACTGTTATTTGATTTATGCTTGTTTATGTAATAATTGGAACTTGTGGGACAAAGTCCACATTAAATGTGTAGGGCCTGGAATAGCCTATCAACAGTCATTTCAGTCAAGTGCTAGGAATCGATAGGCAACTAAATGAAAGCTGTGAATGAATTAATGCAGTGCAATTGTAGCCTATTCATGATAGCCTACATTTGCTAGACTGATTGAGATGACTGTAGGTCTAGTTGATTACATGTCTGTCCACAGGCCAAGAAACATGTTGCTTCAATTCAAGCTCTTGGATAAAGCAAAATGCAGACAAGAAGAAAAGCATGCAGAAAACCACAGTACAAATCACATGTGGGGCTTTAGCTGGGCTAGCTAATGGACTGTTAAAATCTCTCATCAGCTCCTAATTGCAAATGGGAAGAAAATGTGTTTCAATTAGTGAGGAAGATATTACACATCAGTGGTTGGCCTCTGGCAATGTGTCCCAGTTTGATAAGTCAGGATGAAATCCCCAGCCCTGCTGAGTGTGCTTACATTGTGTAGTGTACCACAACAAGGGCCTCTAGGATCCTGTGTAGTGTCTGTCTGTCTGTCTGTCTGTCTGTCTGTCTGTCTGTCTGTCTGTCTGTCTGTCTGTCTGTCTGTCGTCTGTGACTGACTGACTGCTGTCTGCCTGCCTGTCTGCCTGCCTGTCTGTCTGTCTGTCTGTCTGTCTGTCTGTCTGTCTGTCTGTCTGTCTGTCTCTCTGTCTCTGTCTCTCTGCCTGTCAGTCTGCCTACCTGTCTGCCTGTCTGTCTGTCCATCTGTCAGGCTCTCTGCCTGTCTGTCTGCCTGTCTGTCTGTCTGTCTTTGTGCGCGCACTGCTCTTTTCATCAACAACCAAACTGTTTTCTAGATGATATAGGCTACAAAGATAAAGGTTGTGGAGGGCAATCAGTTTGCCTCTCTGTCTCCAGCAGGCAGCACAGCCTCTGCATAAGCCACGGTCGAACACTGCCACCAGATATGGATGGAGTCATTTACAATAGGCCAGCCCGGTCTAGCATAACCCAGCCCCGAGCCAGCCCCACACACACAAATACTGTTCTCTCTATCCAACTACACTGACAGTCATTTTATTGCCTTTACTGCTCCATGGGTTATGGGGTGTGCTTAGAGCATCAATCACAAACAAATAGACTCAACCCATTGGAAGACACTTTAACAGGTCAGCACTGACCGGACAAAAGCTGACTGGTGACACTACTGCCGACTCATGTTCCTGTTCATTCGAGTAGAAAAGGCTGAAGTAACTGAATTGTGTGAAATAAGTGTGTGTGTGTGTGTGTGTGTGTGTGTGTGTGTGTGTATGTGTGTGCTGCGTCGCCCTACACCATGGCTACGTCCCAAATAGCACCCTATTCTCTATATGACTTTTGGACCAAAGTAGGGACACTATAAAGGCAGTAGGTGCCATTTGGGGACGTGGCCATGGTTCAATCTAATTCCAGTGGTAGCCTTTCTCATAACTATCTCTCTTCCACCAATAGTCCATACATCATCTAGATCACAGGGAGGCTGCTGAGGGAGGACGACTCATGATAATGGCGGAACTGAGTGAATGGAATGGCATCAAACACATGAAACCATGGAAACCATGTGTTTGATGTATTTGATGCAATTCGACTCATTCTGCTCCAGACATCACCACGAGCCCGTCCTCCCCCAATTAAGGTGCCACCAACCTCCTGTGATCCACATCCATATCAACACAGAGACTGTTTTATCATACTTCTGTTTTCCTAGCCTGGTCCTATCTGTTTGTACTGCCTTGTCAACTCGGTCATTGTGACAGGTCTAGGACCAGGCTATACTATAAACCTGCCCAAGAGTGGCTGAATATCTTCTGTCAATGCAGTTTGGTTTGGTTTCATGCACCATGGTTGGACTGTGAGGTAGTGAGTCTGGCGACAGTACATTTCTTATTTTGCCCAAGTGGCCTGAGACCTGACAGATGAGCTGCAGAGTATTAGGACTGTTTGAAGCTAAGCTGTCTTTTCTAAGGAAGGAACAGGGCCTAGAGTAATCCTCTATGGAGCCTGTCGTCTGAATAGACCCTGGTCTCTTTCTGTGTGTGTGTGTAACTCTCTGGAATGAGTCTCTAGAGTGAGTCTGTCTCAATAGACTCCGGCCTGTGTGTGTTTGCGTGCGTGCAGGGATTAATCCCAATTCCAGGGCTTTGATTTCTTCATTTCTAAAGCTAGAGTAACCTCCATGGACCTCTGCTTTCTCTCCAGGACAAGCGGCCAGCCACTATGACGGTTTCCCCTAAACACTGATCTGAGGTCAGTCTTGCATTTTCCTTATAATGGTAAAAGATAGGATTCAGGGAGGGTAAACTGATCCCATATCTGTGCCAACCAGTAAAACAGAGCTGTCCCGGGCTTGAGCGGATGGTCAGGGGGCCGAACGTAATTACAAATACATTGTAGACTGCAGATTGAACACAAGAAGCCGAAACAGATATAATATTTGACGAAAACATAATAATTCAAACCTTACATTTGTATACGATCACGTGTCTATTATGCATGGGAATATTTAGAAACCTCATCCATGTTTGTGACTCACCATAGTTATACCTGGCTCAGTATCAAGAATCATTTCAGCGATGTCTGTCTCTCTTGCCCACCAATGGAAAATGCGTCATTCAAAACTGTTAAAGAATCTCTCCACCTTGTAGATAAGTGTTATACAAGCCAGGTTTTAACCAATTAACATACAATCCCATTCAGAACAAGCACACTAACTCCTACGCCAAAAAGGTCCAGACCTGCACTCTTCTTCCTCCCTGAATCACTACAACACAGTATTCTTTGTTCCAGCCCAGGACTAACACACATGATTCATCCACTAATTAATTTAATATAGGTGTTTTACCACTAGGATGTGACAAAAGCCTGTACTCACTGCACCCCATCCAATACCTGTCTCCCCTGGATTAGGAATGGAGTTTCAGACAGGAGGGAGCTAGGACATGACATTTGACCCAGAGGCTGTTTGTGTCTTATTTGGGCTCCAGACAGTCAGGCGGTAAGACAGATGGACAGATGGAAACGGACAGACGGAGACGGACAGACAGATACAGACATAGATATACAAACAGACAGGCAGATACAGTACATGCAATTAGACAGAGACAGACACATGCAGACAGACAGAGGCATCTCAGTCTGTGAGTCTGGCATTCACACGGTGAAGTACAGTTGTGGCCCGCATTTGCTGTTTTCAAGCCTGCTCACTCTGGTGGGAACAATCCTGGAAGCATTCGGTATCAGTCAGGAGAGTGTGTGTGTGTGTGTGTGTGTGTGTGTGTGTGCACCTTTCAGCATGAAGTGCTTTGGAAAAGCAAAACATTCATCCCAAGTATGAAAGCCATGACAGGGGAGGTGGAGTTTCAATTTAGTCACTCAATGTGTCGAGAACTATTTCTGATTCACAAAGAGGGCTCTCTTTGACTGAATGGGTTACCCTGGGAATCAGTGCTCTTGGATATAGGACTCTTAAAACTGCAGAGCCAGTAATCTCCATCCAAGTTGGTTTGACTGAAGCCAGTGGTGATCTACTCCCCTCTAGAGGCCAGTTGTGGTAACACAGGACTGGGACACCAAAAAAACATCAAAAAGACTCCGTCCCAAATCGCACCTTATTCCCTATATAGTGCACCAGGTTCCATAGGGCTCAGGTCAAAATTATTATATTATAGGGATAGGGCACCCTCTGTATATAACCTTGTTATTTTTATTTTATTGTGTTACTTTATTTTATTTTATTTAGTAAATATTTTCTAAACTCTATTTTCTTAACTGCATTGTTGGTTAGGGCTTGTAAGTAACCATTTCACGATAAGGTCTACACCTGTATTCGGTGCATGTGACAAATAACATTTGATTTGATTTAAGGTGCCATTTGGGACACATCCCATAGACTTCAACAGATAGCATGGCTTTTGAGGATCTCAGGATATTCTGTACAGATCCATGTGAATCTCTATAGTATATGGCTCAGTTCCTGTTAACACATTGCACCTACTTCAATATGATCTTAACACCTTATAAATGTGTTGGGTTGTATAAATCTGATGAACAGGATAGATTTGATTTGAACCAGTAGAAAGATGAGTGACACACACACACACACACACACGGTGCTAGTCAAAGACAGGTTTATTACAGTACATAAAACACACTACACTAGACAGTTATAGTTTCAAGTTTCAAGGTTACATGCACAAGTACAGTGAAATGCCCTTCTTGCGAGCTCTAGTTACAGTGGGATGTTCATTATAACATCCTAATCGTTATCTTTTAAGAAACCAAACTAGACCGTATAAATGTGTTTCCATATTTGGGGGAAGATGTGCAAATTAAAAACAGACATACAAATACTAACCTATGTGTTTTACACATCACCGTGAGTGACTCCTAAATGTTCTACAGTGCTTCATTAAAACAGTGTAACATAACCTTGTTTCAATGTTACGTAAAAGTTTCTTCAGCATTCTGAATGACATAGGATTTTTCCTCTGGCTCACACGTTTTCATACAATCATATGATTAAATACTACATCAAATAAATGTTACACTTGTAAAATACAGACCATAGTTACTGTATGGATCAATCAATTAGCAAAATATTGGCATGTTGTTTTTAAGAAATATGAAGAAATGTACATAAAGTACTAAAAAGTGTTGATTGTATTCAATAAAAATGCTTGTGGCAAGACATGAAAGGGATGAGAGGAGATGACGAACATGTAAAATGAGAGAGAGAGAGAGAAGAAGAGAGGAAGAAGAAGAGAGAGAAGGAGAGAAGAAGAGGTGAGAAGAAGAGATAGAAGAAGAGAGAAGAAGAGGGAGTAGGAGAGAAGAAGAGAGGGAGTAGGAGAGAGAGAGACGAAGAGAGTAGGGGAGAAGAAGAAGAGAGAGAAGAAGAGAGGGAGAAGAAGAGAGAGAAGAAGCAGAGAGAAGAAGAGAGAAGAAGAGAGAGAGTAGGAGAGAAGAGAGGGAGTAGGAGAGAGAGAAGAAGAGAGAGAGAAGAAGAGAGGAGGAGTCCATTGTGATATAGGCTCTCATTCATCACCTGGTTGTCCATAACTAACCCCCATAGCCAGCAGAGGTTGAAATAAAACATGTAGGCCGCTAGTGAATGAACGCAGCCCATAAACTATAAACCCTAGCCAGGCCTTGATGGATGAAGGGCTCAAGCGGAGCGGCCGCCTGGCACCGTTTTACGACATGCTTGCGCACCACCTTTCTGCAACAATACTGAACAGATGAAATATGACAATGAACAAAAACACAAGGGTTTTAGTGTTTTGGGTTTTCTGGTCTTTATCTCGTTGCTGTCTGAGGAGGGTTCCATGTGAAACTGTGCCATCGTCAACATTGTTTTCCTTGAAGATGAGAGGAGTTGGGACGTGGAAGAAACTACAGGCCAAGAGGAAACGGTCTCTTTCTGTTTGTGAAGTACTTCTTTTTTTACTAGACTACACTCCAAATTCCAGAGTCAGAAATCTAAATCTAAATGTTTGTCTGATTGTTGTCGTTTTTCCATATGGGATGGAATCTGTTTTGTGTTGTTCTAGCTTCTCCTATGACCTTGATCCCGCCCCTCCCTGCCTTTGGTGCAGGGCTCCGGCAATCACGACACGAGCTGGGTCAGTAAACAGTCTTTGATGAGCAGACATTCTCTGAGAGAGATAAGTGTCTGAAGCAGCCGTTGTTGCCCTCCTTTGTGCCCACTCCAGATCCGTTGCCATAACGATACCTGCCCTCCTCTTTTTCCTCTTCAGTCAGACTGCTTCCTTCACCATCATCCTCTTCATCACTTCTTTCATCTCTGGTCATCTGGAGTCATGAGAGAGACAGAGAGACAGAGAGACAGAGAGACAGAGAGACAGAGAGACAGAGAGACAGATAGAGAGAGAGAAATCTATTAATGGTCCTAAAAACAATGTACTCAGAACATACAGCAAGATTCCTCTTTCTACCTCAGAGACCATCATTATCTCTAACACAGTAGTTCCCAAAGTTGGCCGCCTTCGATCAATCAAAACCACCTGGAGTTTAATCCATGGTAGGTCAGGTCAGTCTTTCAGGCTTACCAATATAGGCTCTATTCTCTCTCCTTGAGCCGTCTGACCGTTCTGAGTCACACTGTGCTCTCCACCAATATAATTATGTTAGGCACAATGCTAAATCCCCAATAATTAGGTTCCAATGGCAACCCACTGTTGCCTTGTGACCTCGTGGGGTTGAGTAATTGCCTCTGGCACCTTGGCTGTTTTCTGCCATTGCCGTAGCTGACAGGGATCAAGCACCTTGCCAAGCCCAACACACTTACACACACACACACACACATGCACACACTCGCACACACATGCACACACTTGCACAATGTTCTAACTGCCCAGTCAGTAAGTCTACATTCACAGAATGAGAACAATGAAACAATAAAACAAGCTAGATTCTAGACCACATTGACAGAGAACAGACACTGTAGTCATCTGACAGAACAGACACTGTAGTCATCTGACAGAGAACAGACACTGTAGTCATCTGACAGAGAACAGACACTGTAGTCATCTGACAGAGAACAGACACTGTAGTCATCTGACAGAGAACAGACACTGTAGTCATCTGACAGAGAACAGACACTGTAGTCATCTGACAGAGAACAGACACTGTAGTCATCTGGCAGAGAACAGACACTGTAGTCATCTGACAGAGAACAGACACTGGTGGAGACATCTGGCAGAGAACAGACACTGTAGTCATCTGACAGAGAAGAGACACTGGTGGTCATCTGACAGAGAACAGACACTGTAGTCATCTGACAGAGAACAGACACTGGTGGAGTCATCTGACAGAGAACAGACATTGGTGGAGTCATCTGACAGAGAACAGACATTGGTGGAGTCATCTGACAGAGAACAGACACTGGTGGAGTCATCTGACAGAGAACAGACACTGCAGTCATCTGACAGAGAACAGACATTGGTGGAGTCATCTGACAGAGAACAGACACTGGTGGAGTCATCTGACAGAGAACAGACACTGTAGTCATCTGACAGAGAACAGACACAGTAGTCATCTGACACAGAACAGACACTGCAGTCATCTGACAGAGAACAGACATTGGTGGAGTCATCTGACAGAGAACAGACACTGGTGGCTCATCAAGAGAACAGACACCCCCCTCCTCTCTCTGTGGATGACTTCGTCAACCACTTTGAAAAGAAGGTTGACGACATCCGATCCTCGTTTGTTAAGTCTAATGACACTGCTGGTCCTGCTCACACTGCCCTACCCTATGCTTTGACTTCTTTCTCCTCTCTCCAGATAAAATCCTGCGACTTGTGACTGCAGGCCGCCCAACAACCTGCCCGCTTGACCCCATCCCCTCCTCTCTTCTCCAGACCATCTCCGGTGACCTTCTCCCCCTACCTCACCTCGCTGATCAACTCATCCTTGACCGCTGGCCATGTCCCTTCCGTCTTCAAGAGAGCGAGAGTTGCTCCCCTTCTCAAAAAACCAACACTCGACCCCACTGATGTCAACAACTACAGACCAGTATCCCTTCTTTCTTTCCTTTCCAAAACTATTGAGCGTGCCGTCTTTAGCCAACTCTCTTGCTATCTCTCTCAGAATGACCTTCTTGATCCAAACCAATCAGGTTTCAGGACTGGTCATTCAACTGAGACTGCTCTTCTCTGTGTCACGGAGGCTCTCCGCACTGCTAAAGCTAACTCTCTCTCCTCTGCTCTTGTCCTTCTAGACCTGTCTGCTGCCTTTGATACGGTGAACCATCAGATCCTCCTCTCCACCCTCTCCGAGCTGGGCATCTCCGGCGCGGCTCACTCCTGGATTGCGTCCTACCTGACCGGTCGCTCCTACCAAGTGGCGTGGCGAGAAGCTGTCTCCGCACCACGTGCTCTCACCACTGGTGTCCCCCAGGGCTCAGTTCTAGGCCCTCTCCTTTTCTCCCTATACACCAAGTCACTTGGCTCTGTCATATCCTCACACGGCCTCTCCTATCATTGCTACGCTGACGATACACAACTAATCTTCTCCTTTCCCCCTTCTGATAACCAGGTGGCGAATCGCATCTCTGCATGTCTGGCAGACATATCAGTATGGATGACGGATCACCACCTCAAGCTGAACCCTGGCAAGACGGAGCTGCTCTTCCTCCCCGGGGAAGGACTGCCCGTTCCATGATCTCGCCATCACGGTTGACAACTCCGTTGTGTCCTCCTCCCAGAGTGCGAAGAGCCTTGGCGTGACCCTGGACAACACCCTGTCGTTCTCCCGCTAACATCAAGGCGGTGACCCGCTCCTGCAGGTTCATGCTCTACAACATTCGGAGAGTACGACCCTGCCTTACACAGGAAGCGGCACAGGTCCTAATCCAGGCACTTGTCATCTCCCGTCTGGATTACTGCAACTCGCTGTTGGCTGGCCTCCCTGCATGTGCCATTAAACCCCTACAACTCATCCAGAATGCCGCAGCCCGTCTGGTGTTCAACCTTCCCAAGTTCTCTCACGTCACCCCCTCCTCCGCACACTCCACTGGCTTCCAGTTGAAGCTCGCATCCGTTACAAGACCATGGTGCTTGCCTTTGGAGCAGCGAGGGAACGGCACCTCTGTACCTTCGGGCTCTGATCAGTCCCTACACCCAAACGAGGGCATTGCGTTCATCCACCTCTGGCCTGCTGGCTCCCTTCCTCTGCGGAAGCATAGTTCCCGCTCAGCCCAGTCAAAACTGTTCACACACACACACACAGCGGAGTCGCTCACCACCTTCCGGAGACATTTGAAACCCCACCTCTTTAAGGAATACCTGGGATAGGATAAAGTAATCATTCTACCCCCCCCACAGCGGAGTCACTCACCACCTTCGGAGACATTTGAAACCCCACCTCTTTAAGGAATACCTGGGATAGGATAAAGTAATCCTTCTACCCCCCACACACAGCGGAGTCGCTCACCACCTTCCGGAGACATTTGAAACCCCACCTCTTTAAGGAATACCTGGGATAGGATAAAGTAATCCTTCTACCCCCCCAAAAAAAATTTGTAAAGTGGTTATCCCACTGGCTATAGGGTGAATGCATCAATTTGTGAGTCGCTCTGGACAAGAGCGTCTGCTAAATGACGTAAATGTGCCCTTGAGCAAGGCACTTAACCCTAATTGCTCCTGTAAGTCGCTCTGGATAAGAGCGTCTGCTAAATGACTAAAATGTAATGTAAATGTAAAATCTGACAGAGAACAGACACTGTAGTCATCTGACAGAGAACAGACACAGTAGTCATCTGACACAGAACAGACACTGTAGTCATCTGACAGAGAACAGACTATTATTCTACAATGTAGAAAATAGTAAAAATAAAGAAAACCTCTGGAATGAGTAGGTGTGTCCAAACTTTTGACTGGTACTATGTGCTGTATAGGATGGTGTGTAGAGACATTAATATATGTATAGAAAAGGTGTGTACAGCAGTAGCTATATAGGATGGTTTTTCACTGATCTACCCCAGTACTAGTACACCTGTTTCATCTGGTCAACTAATCATCAACCTCTGGTCAACTAATCATCAACCTCTGGGCAACTAATCATCAACCTCTGGGCAACTAATCATCAACCTCTGGTCAACTAATCATCAACCTCGGGTCAACTAATCATCAAGCTCTGGTCAACTAATCATCAAGCTCTGGTCAACTAATCATCAACCTCGGGTCAACTAATCATCAACCTCTGGTCAACTAATCATCAACCTCGGGTCAACTAATCATCAAGCTCTGGTCAACTAATCATCAACCTCTGGTCAACTAATCATCAAGCTCTGGTCAACTAATCATCAAGTTGGTATTCTGTCAATTTGTAAGTACCATCACAGTCATAGCAAGTTCATGTTGAGTCAATAAAGTAGTTATCAGCAAAGTCAGTGCTAGTAGGAAAATACTTGTCAATACTTGATTTATTTAAGGTACGCTTTGAAGAGGTAGGGTTTCAGACGTTTTCGGAAGATAGGCAGGGACTCTGCTGTTCTAGCTTCAGGGGGAGGCTGGTTCCACCAATGGGCTGCCAGGACTGAGAAGAGCTTTGACTGGGCTGAGTGGTAGCCTGACCCCCTGTAGGTCATTCCACTTATTTGACTTATCCCAAAACCAGCAAGCCTAATTCCAACTAATCAAAGGCTTGATGATTAGTTGACCAGATAATAATAAATAATAATAATATGCCATTTAGCAGACGCTTTTATCCAAAGCGACTTACAGTCATGCGTGCATACATTATTTATTTTTTGTGTATGGGTGGTCCCGGGGATCGAACCCACTACCTTGGCGTTACAAGCGCCGTGCTCTACCAGCTGAGCTACAGAGGACCACAGATGAAAACAGGTATGCTAGTACTGGGGTAGATCAGTGGAAGACCACCTTTTTATGGAAGTGGAACGACTGGGGGTACTCAGAGAGCGGTTTGGGAACCACTGGTTTGAGTGTCAGACTGGTATGATTCAGGCCTGCTTTAAGTGGTGACTTTGTGACCAAATGATGGACGTCATAAAGGGAATGGATGAAGAATGTAAAAAAAACACTGACAAAAAGATGACTCACTTTGCCGAAGAGGAACTTCTTGACCATTCTCAGGATGAGGTAGGCCCAGAAGATGTGTAGGAACAGGAGGACCAGCAGCATCACATTGAAGAAGTAGTATCCAAAGAGCGGGGTACTGGAGGGTGGGGTACACCCATGTACAGTGGATCAGCCTGGAATTACAGAAACAATACAAACAATGATGATGATGATGAAGATGGTGCATTTTACTCTGTTAAACATGTAAACTTGTTCTGGGTGGTGTTCAGTGTGGATGGAAGGACGTGAAGCAGAGGCAGTATAACCAATAAGAATCCAATAAGGCTCTTTTTCCTATTCAAAATGTTTAGCTTTTCATGCCTACTAATCACAAGCCGTTGTGAAGGAAAATAATGGCTAACCTTTGCTTTACAGGGCTTTATCATTATTGAAATAACCAGGTAAATACTATGGAACTATCTGTAGCTTTTCACCTTTCGTTCTCATTCAATTCAAATGAATTGTTGTCTGACTCAGGAAAGATGAATCAGTTGCAGAAACACTGGGTCGTATTCAATAGGCACCAGACTGAAACAGGAAGGGACAACCTGAACCTGACCAAACATAAACCTTCTTTCTTTTTTATTTATTTGTGACTACAGAGCAGGGGGGGAAATAATTAAAATATGTGGGGGGGAAAAAAAGAAAGGTTTGTTTATTTTCTCTGCAGAGAACAGAACATTATGTTTTGTACTCTCGCAAAGCTCAACGTCTCTTTGTTTGGCCTTTCAGAGTGAAATGAGATGGTTGATTGTTTCTAACAGGAGAGACAGACAGAACATAATTCAATAAATATTGGCTTCTGTATCACTGAGCGCTCACGAGACAAAGACATTCACCTGACAATTACTCCTCCTGTGTGCCAACTGGTAAACATATAATAGAGAGCGACACACACACACACACCTAGGGCTTGTCAGTTGCCTTACCAGAATGGGAAGATGATCAGTCGGGTTACCATGAACACAATAGCAAACACCACAAAGAGACTGTTGCAGGTTCTCTCCCATTTGGCGTAGTTAAACAACTTGGCAGACTGGGGTAGAGAGAGAAAACCACGCAATGAGTCTCCCCGCTATCATACTGCACAGCTCAATCTATGGGTGTCTTCTAAATGGCACCCTATTCACTTCAGTGCACTACTTTTGTCAGGAGCCCTACGTTTAACAGGTGGCCATTTGGGACGTAACCGTTGCTTTGGATTAAAGTGTCTGCCACAGACACACACACACACACACACACACACACACACACACACACACACACACACACACACACACACACACACACACACACACACACACACACACACACACACACACACACACACACACACACACACACACACACACACACACACACACACACACACACACACACACACACACACACACACACACACACACACAGGCCCACACAGGCCCACACAGGCCCACACACACACTCCATGTGGTAGCAGACCTCTAGTAAGACGTCGGAGGCATCGTGAATGAGCATCACCAGGGTTCCTATGCGGATGTAGTTGACACACCAAGAGAAGGACAGCAGTGTCAGGGTGGCCAAATGGTGGATGATCTGTTCCTTAAAGTCCTAGAGGAGACAACACAACGCACAACAAAGATCATCACCTGTTGTTGTTGTTGTTTCTGTTGGCACTGTTGTTATCCTACTACGTGTCCTCAAAATGACCTGATAGTGTTACATGCATAACTCAGCAGGCAGATGGACAATGTCAGGCATGTTGGACCAACTAATAAAACGGCTAATCGTGTGTGTCATATAGTGGAAATGATAATGAACTGTAATTGCTTATGAGGAGCCAACTGCAATTTACTATTTATTAAAAATACTTTGTTGATTTCCTGATATGGTCATTTCTACACACTTTGTACTTTTCATCTCCATAAGACATTTAATGCCTCGCTGGCCAGAGGTGGCAGGCCGCCATTTAATTAGAACTGGAGTAGGGGAACTGCGTGGAGAAAGCAGAGCTTTAGTACCGCTTTTGTTTTTCCATCTTATGAGAAGCAGGTAAACGGGTTAGAGTGGAAGATAATGCAGGGGTATGCGAAAGAAAGCAGAGCTTGAGAAAAGCCATAGGGGCTGGCAGGGACTGGGATCCCCGACTCTCACCTTCCTCTTGACATCAAAGGTGACTCTGAAGAGAAGAGAACCATAGAAGCTCATCTCCAGCATGTAGTACCAGTACTGAGAATCCAGCATAGTCTAGACAGAGACAGAGACAGAGAGAGAGGGAGACAGAGACAGAGACAGAGAGAGAGGGAGACAGAGAGAGAGGGAGACAGAGAGAGGGAGACAGAGAGAGACAGAGAGAACGGGGAGGGAAAGATAATGAGATGTGTGTAGAGAGAGGGAGAGATAAACACCAGTAACAGGTAACATGATCCTACAGTGCCATGAATGAATCACAGTCCCACAGAATGGACTCAAAACAAAGAGCTCTCCAAAGCCCTTCTCCTTTGTCTGAGTGTTTGCATCAGAAATGGCACCCTATTCCCTATATAGTGCAAAGGGCTCTGTTCAAAGTAGTGCACTAAATAGTGAATAGGGTGCCATTTCGGAGGGGAGACAGTGTCTCTAGCTGGGGCAAAGAAATCAGGGGTTGTATAGCTATCAAGCATCTTAGAGTAGAAGTGCTGATTTAAGATCAGTTTAGCCTTTTTAGATCACAATGAAAAAAAAACACATGGATAGAGGGGACCTGATCCTAGATCAGCACTCCTATTTAGAGACCCTTGACACATACGGCCCCAGAGCTACATGGTGATTTACACTCCAGCTATTTCACCTGGTTTTACTTAGCAACTACATGGTTAAAATTATAATTGCATAATAATTAGTCTGCCTAATAACCACTTTTTATTTTGGGGGATTCATCAACACGAGCCCTTCTAAGTAGGCCTACAACTTGGATACCAGGTAGTTACCAACTGTGTTGAATTCTTTGTTGCAAATATGATCACATAAAGCACATCCAACATCTCTCTATAAACTATGTCTTCATCCCAAATGACACCCTAGTCCTAATGTAGTGCACTACGTTTGACCAGGGCCCATATGGGGCGCCATCTGGGACGTGGCCTGTATCTACTTAGATCTGCTTTAAACCCCAAACAACATTGTTAGGTGTGGAGCCTGATCAAACATTATCCTAGCCTCGCCGTTCCAGTTTGGGTGATATCATCATTCCTTTGATTAGGACCTGGCACCCAGTAAAGATTGAACAGCAATCTAAACCATACACACATTCCCCCACATGTTAAAAATAAATCAAGTAAATTAAAAAATAAATAGTCTCACTACTAAATATGGACCTGTGTGTATATGTGTGTGTGTTTTGGACCTGAGAATAAGTATTAGACAAGTTTTATATGTTTTATTTGTGAGCAAATTCGTAAATCTGGACATTGCGTGAAAATGTTAGCCAAGAGTTGAGGCTGTTCAAGTATGATGTGTTGTTGTTCTTCCTGGTTAGTTCTACTGGTGTGGAGACACATTAGAAGAGTAAAGGGAGAGTGAGAGCTCTTAGAAATCTCTCTGGTAAATCACCAGTAGTGCTGAGCTATTAATTATTTATTTTTTACAACTAATTGACGAACGTTGGTTCAATTATTTGAATGTATTCTGTGAGCTCAATGTGAAGTGTCTCTATAGAGAAATCAGATCAAGCCTGTTGGGAGTTGTAGTTTCCAACCCACCAATATTCTATATGCCTCCTTGTCCGGTCGGTGTGGGCAGAGATCTGTATATAATGACAAGATGCTCATGTCTCCGCCCTAACAATGGGAGCCGTTGTCCCAAAGGCAGGAAGACAGGTGACAAGCTTAGGTCCAAAATAAGCCCCCAAAATATGTTATGAAAGTAAAGTATTGTGAATAATAAGCCGTAATAGGCCGTCGCTACCATCATGGGACTGTTATTCATTGTTTTATTCTGTGTTGTTTCAGCATTCAATCCACATAATGCATACATTTTTATGTTTCCAAAAATCTAACCGAAAAATCTGATCATTTTTTAAATAATCAAACCGAAACCGAACTGACCTCAAAAAGCACTAATGGCTCAGCAGTAGGCCTAATGACCAGAACACACACATGTCCACACTCACACACATATACACGATACGCACGCATACATACACACCTGTTTAGGAAAGCTGTTCCACACTTCCCGTGTGTCATAAAACCATTCTTTCTGAAATACAAAAAACAAAGGAAAAACATGCAGTGAAATCTTTAAAGAACATTACAGGACAATCTCATCACGATGCTTTCAATTTAAACTGTTGGTACAGGCATTGGCTAGAGGCCTACAGGCACTTGCTGAAGCCATCACCGTCAAATTCCCATAGAGCTCATCTCTCTGTCCTCTCCTCTCCTCTTCCCCCTCTCCCCTCCTTCACTTCAGGGCAGAATGACTGAAGAGAAGTTCTCAATTTCAGCTCAGCTCAGATAATATTTTTATCCAGCAATTGAGTCTTCCATTTTGACCCTCCTCCCTGCTTTTACCCGGGACAACCTGTTAAAGTTCTACTTTGATTATGTCAATTTTTTATGTATAACATATCATAAAGTGTTAGTAGGAATTTGTAGCGGTGCGTGTTTTTGGTACTGAATGTAACAGAGTTAAAATACCGTAACCTCACTCCACAACTTGACATCTCTCGACACACGCCGAATTGCTAGCTTGTAAAGACTTGTGTTTGTGAAGCAGAGGATCACTAGGGTATACTCACATCATACAGGGACATAACTCCTCCAATTAACGCCAACAGATAGAACACAAACCTCCAACTGCAAGACAGACAGACAGGGGAAGGTGAAAATGTGGCATAAGCATTCTATCTCCCACATGTGCTCAAGCACACACACACTTACACACTTACACCCGTTTTACCTAGCCTCTCTGAACTTCTTCAGTACTCCGGGACGATCCTGGTTTCTTCTCTTTCTGAACCAGCGCTCCACCTGCCTAACGGACCAGCCGCTCTTCTTAGACAGACCATCTATAACTGCCTGGGAGACGTACACACACACACACACACACACACACACATACACACATAAACACACACACATAAGAGTTCAGAGCCAAGTGTGTTTGATTAGCGCCAGCTGCCAGCTAAACAGAGGACTACTAACCCTTATGTGGACGGCTACTAAGTTGACTTTAATAAGTTGGGGTGCATCAGACGTCACCAAATTCGCTATAGCTTTTACCGTTGGAAAAGCATTCCAGGTGAAGCCGGTTGAGAGAATGCCAAAAGTGTGCAAAGCTGTCATCAAGGCAAAGGGTGGCTATTTGAAGAATCTCAAATCTCAAATATATTTTGATTTGTTTAACACTTTTTTGGTTACTACGATTCCATATGTGTTATTTAATAGTTTTGATGTCTTCACTATTATTCTACAATGTAAAATAGTACAATTAAAGAAAAACCCTTGAATGAGTAGGCGTGTCAAACTTTGACTGGTAAAATATTCAGACCCTTTACTCAGTACTTTGTTGAAGCACCTTTGGCAGCGATTACAGCCTCGAGTTTTCTTGGGTATGATGCTACAAGCTTAGCACACCTGTATTTGGGGCGTTTCTCCCATTCTTCTCTCAAGCTCTGTCAGGTTGGATGGAGAGCGTCGCTGCAAAGCTATTTTCAGGTTTCTCCAGAGATGTTCGATCGGGTTCAAATCCGGGCTCTGGCTGGGCCACTCAAGGACATTCAGAGACTTGTCCCAGAAGCCACTCCCTGCGTTGTCTTGGCTGTGTACTTACGGTCATTGTCCTGTTGGAAGGTGAACCTTCGCCCCAGTCTGAGGTCCTGAGCGCTCAAAGATCTCTGTACTGTGCTCCGTTCATCTTTCCCTCGATCCTGACTAGTTTCCCCAGAAGCTGCCGCTGAAAAACATCCCCACAGCATGTTGCCGCCACCACCATGCTTCACCGTAGGGATGGTGCCAGGTTTCCTCCATACGTGACGCTTGGCATTCAGGCCAAAGAGTTCAATCTTGGTTTCATCAGACCAGAGAATCTTGTTTCTCATAGTCTGAGAGTCCTTTAGGTGCCTTTTGGCAAACTCCAAGCAGCCTGTCATGTGCCTTTTACTGAGGAGTGGCTTCCGTCTGGCCACTCTACCATAAAGGCCTGATTGGTGGAGTGCTGCAGAGATGGTTGTCCTTCTAGAAGGTTCTCCCATCTCCACAGAGGAACTCTGGTCACCTCCCTGACCAAGGCCATTCTCCCCGATTGCTCAGTTTGGCCGGGTGGCCAGCTCTAGGAAGAGTCTTGTTGGTTCCAAACTTCTTCCATTTAAGAACGATGGAGGCCACTGTTTTCTTGGGGACCTTCAATGCTGCAGAAATGTTTTGGTACCCTTCCCCAGATCTGTGCCTTGACACAATCCTGCCTCGGAGCTCTATGGACAATTCCTTCAACCTCATGGCTTGGTTTTTGCTCTGGCATGCACTGTCAACTGTGGGACCTTAAATAGACAGGTGTGTGCCTTTCCAAATCATGTCCAATCGATTGAATTTACCACATGTGGACTCCAATCAAGTTGTAGAAACATCTCAAGGATGATCAATGGAAACAGGATGCACCGGAGCTCAATTTCGAGTCTCATAGCAAAGGGTCTGAATACTTATGTAAATAAGGTATTTATGTTTTTTAACTTTAATAAATTTGCAAACATTTCTAAAAACCTGTTTTTGATTTGTCATTATGCAGTATTGCGTGTAGATTGATGAGGAAAATGTTTTATTTAATCAATTTTAGAATAAGGCTGTAACGTAACAAAATGTGGAAAAAGTCAAGGGGTCTGAATACTTTCCCAATGCACTGTGTGTATGTTACTACCCCTGACTGAGCCAGAATGGCCTATCCTATACCTGTAGCATCTGGACATACAAGTACACCCCCTGGACAGGTGAACTAACTTGAATGCACCAAATTAACTTGAATTTATATCGCAGGGCCATACCCCAAATCCATCTCCTTAATGCTGACTCCCTAGCGGAGAGACATCAGGAAATATTTGTATTCTTTGGTATGACTTAGACCAGGGATCAAATCCCCAACCTTCCAATCTCAGGGCCGACACTCTAACCACAAGGCCACTGAGTTGGTCAGAGCATCAGATGGGGTAAAACCAATTTAGCAGAAGACCTAATCCATGTATATTCTCAAAACAACAGCTGTTTGTCTCCTGACACTAGCCATCAGACCTGGGTTCACAAAATATTAGTTTTCTTTTGAATAATTGAGTGTTAACTAGGCTTGCAAATATCTGGTAATTATTTGTATTTATTTTTCTGAAACCGAGTTGGAAGACTCCAGGGATCAGGAGGAATCCAGAATCCTCCAACCATGATTTCAGGAAAACCTGGGAATTTGGGGTTGATTGATTGAGTTTGACTAGCATTAGTCTTTGATTGAGCTTGACCAGAGTGCCGGATGGGCAGGGTTTGACCAGAGTGCCGGATGGGCAGGGTTTGACCAGAGTGCCGGATGGGCAGGGTTTGACCAGAGTGCCGGATGGGCAGGGTTTGACCAGAGTGCCAGATGGGCAGGGTTTGACCAGAGTGCCAGATGGGCAGGGTTTGACCAGAGTGCCAGATGGGCAGGGTTTGACCAGAGTGCCAGATGGGCAGGGTTTGACCAGAGTGCCGGATGGGCAGGGTTTGACCAGAGTGCCGGATGGGCAGGGTTTGACCAGAGTGCCGGATGGGCAGGGTTTGACCAGAGTGCCAGATGGGCAGGGTTTGACCAGAGTGCCAGATGGGCAGGGTTTGACCAGAGTGCCAGATGGGCAGGGTTTGTACTATTCAGGCTATTAGAATGTATTTAATCTCATAGTGTAATGACGTTTGATATTGACACTAATAATCAGGTCTACATGTAAAAGGTGTAAATGTGATTTGTAATATTGACACTGTAGGGTTAATACCTGGCCAGGGGTTCTGGAGTGGGAGAGGTAGTAGGTTAATACCTGGCCAGGGGTTCTGGAGTGGGAGAGGTAGTAGGTTAATACCTGGCCAGGGGTTCTGGAGTGGGAGAGGTAGTAGGTTAATACCTGGCCAGGGGTTCTGGAGTGGGAGAGGTAGTAGGTTAATACCTGGCCAGGGGTTCTGGAGTGGGAGAGGTAGTAGGTTAATACCTGGCCAGGGGTTCTGGAGTGGGAGAGGTAGTAGGGTTAATACCTGGCCAGGGGTTCTGGAGTGGGAGAGGTAGTAGGTTAATACCTGGCCAGGGGTTCTGGAGTGGGAGAGGTAGTAGGTTAATACCTGGCCAGGGGGTTCTGGAGTGGGAGCGGTAGTAGGTTAATACCTGGCCAGGGGTTCTGGAGTGGGAGAGGTAGTAGGTTAATACCTGGCCAGGGGTTCTGGAGTGGGAGAGGTAGTAAGTTAATACCTGGCCAGGGGTTCTGGAGTGGGAGAGGTAGTAGGTTAATACCTGGCCAGGGGTTCTGGAATGGGAGAGGTAGTAGGTTAATACCTGGCCAGGGGTTCTGGAGTGGGAGAGGTAGTAGGTTAATACCTGGCCAGGGGTTCTGGAGTGGGAGCGGTAGTAAGTTAATACCTGGCCAGGGGTTCTGGAGTGGGAGAGGTAGTAGGTTAATACCTGGCCAGGGGTTCTGGAGTGGGAGAGGTAGTAGGTTAATACCTGGCCAGGGGTTCTGGAGTGGGAGAGGTAGTAGGTTAATACCTGGCCAGGGGTTCTGGAGTGGGAGAGGTAGTAGGTTAATACCTGGCCAGGGGTTCTGGAGTGGGAGCGGTAGTAGAGCTCCAGGATAGGGTTGTCTGCTACTCTCAGTCTGGCCTTCTCCCGGATCCCCACTGAGGTGGCTAGAGGCGTGGCTATCAACCTGGGGGACAACATACAGATGCGGTCAAATATATTGGACTTTACAATGGAGCAGAATATTCCCTTTTTTTCTTTTCAAAACCGGTTGAATTTTTACCTTGTTTTTACCTTATATGCACATGCAAGTCACCACAGGTGAGATGAACTACACACTAAATGAGAATCATTGCCTCCAACCAAATTAACTTGAATTTTGAATAATTTAGTCCAAGCCATTCTTTTGAGAAAAATCTCAATTTCATTTTTGATGTTGTAAATCAAACAAATACACCTGTAACACCAGAAGTATTTTCAATAACAACTTATTTCTGAAGAAATAGTGAATCATGCAAGGGTGCCAATATATCTGACCGCATTTCTAATGGTGAGACTAGAGTGATCCTCTAGACTTAAATACACACACACACAAGTGCACATGCTCACAAACACATATGCACTATGCACACACACACATAGACAAGCACATGCGAGGGGATAAAGACACACACACACACTCACACACACTCACACACAGTACCAAAGCAGGTGAAATTGTAACTTAATATCTACTTCCCTGTAGCAACCTATAAAAGGGGCTTTTCTGTTCAGCGAGCTCTCCTTTCAAACTGGTATCTGATGAGAGGGAATTCTACAGTGTAGGGGGACAGTGAGGTAGAGGTTTGATCTAAACATGGTTTAGTAGTATATGAACAGTACAGAGTACGAGCCGGTTCTCTGGACACAGCATAGTCCTGGACTAGAAACCATTTCAACGGAAAATCTCCATTGAACAAACTATAATATTATACAGGGCTGTGAAAAAGTATTTGCCCCATTTCTAATTTTCTCTACTTTTGCATATTTTTTTGTACTGAATGTTATCAGCTCTTCAACCAAAACCAAGATAAAGGGAACCTGAGTGAACAAATAACACAACAATTACATACTTATTTAATTTCTTTCATAAACATAATGGGTCCCATTATGTCTGGCAAAAACCAAACACGGCATTCCACAGTAAGAACCTGTGGTGGTAGTTTGATGGTTTGGGGATGCTTTGCTGCCTCAGAACCTGGACCACTTGCCTTAATAGAATGAATCATGAATTCTGCTCTGTATCAGAGAATTCTACAGATGTTGCTGAGTTAAAGCAGTTCTGCATGGAAGAGTGGGTAAAAATTCCTATACAGCGACGTGAGAGACTGATCAACAACTACAGGAAGCGTTTGGTTGCAGTCATTGCAGCTAAAGGTGGCACAACCAGTTATTGAATGTAAGGGGGCAATTACTTTTTCACACCGGGGAATTGGGTGTTGCTTAACTTTTTTAATTAAATCAATAAAATAAGCATAAATCTTTTGTGTTATTTGTAAACTCAGGTTCCCTTTATCTAATATTAGGTTTTGGTTGAAGATCTGATAACATTCAGCATCAAAAATATGTAAAAATAGAGAAAATCAGAAAGGGGCCAAATACTTTTCCACGGCTCTGTAGATACCATTTAGTAAGACACTTTTATCCAAAGCCACTTACAGTCATGCATGCATACATTTTACGTATGGGTGGTCCCGGAAATCGAACCCTCAATCCTGGCAATGCAAGCGCCATGCTCTACTAACTGAGCCATACAGGACTACAGGAAAACATGTTTCTTAGTCAAGGCTTAAACTTTGTCCGGGAAACTGCCCTATATGTCAGCCAGCTCACCTTTCGAACAGGTATCTGACCAGTAGGAAGGCTATGGCATAAGGCAACGTCACATAGAGGTCAGAGGCTTTCGGCGTAGACATGTCCATCTCGGTCCTCTAGGTCCGCCCAGGTCAGGTTGACAGGCAGCCAGATGCGGTCCCACCAGATCCACTCGTATAGGGTGTCAATCATCCTGACAACACTGGGGTGGGAGAGGAGGGTTACGTTAGAAAACACGTGTCAATAGGTATCACATGTTGTCAAACAGAGGAGGCTGGTGAGGGAGGACGGCTCATAGTAATGGCTGAAATGGTGTGAATGGAATGCTTACAAACACATGGAACAAGTGTTGGATACCATTCCATTTATTCCGTTCCAGCCATACTATGCTCTCCTCCTCTGATTTAAAGTGCCACCAGCCACCACTGTTATCAAGTGAGGCCTGATGAAGACCTAAAGTAAAGTGGAAACGATGTCGCCAATAAAACACATGGGAGCAAGATTGCAGTGTGCAGTATCTTTCAATCATTTGCTGAATATATGTTTTTATATCCAGCACCTCAAAAACATTGTTTACATGCAATCATTGTACCATCTAAAACGCTGTGAAATATATTTTCGAATTTTTAACAGTTTGAAGCTGGTGTACGAAACACAAAGCGCAAAAAGGAAACTTAAAGAGAGGAAGCAGAGAAATAGTGCACATGGAATGGATTCACCACTTATCAGAATTGCTTCAATGACAATGACAGATCTGTATGAAAAATGTATGCACTCACTAAACTGTAAGTTGCTCTGGATAAGAGCGTCTGCTAAATGACTAAAATGTAAAATGTAAATGTATAACTCACATTTTTATCTGAATTCTGTCGAGTCGGCACAAAGCTACATACTGCAGCTTTAACCATTTTTTGAAGCAACACAGTGTTTGTTTACAAGTACACAGTTTACAAACAACAGAGTAAAACAAACAAGTTTATATTTTGGGTTCTGATGGGGGTTCGGCAGTTGAACTAAGCTAATAAGGCATTTATAAAAGTTATATTCTTTAAGAAACAATGGGATAAGGAAAATGTATATATCATTAATTTAAGTCCAGAAATGGAAGTATCAAATCACAGATTGCCCCTTAAAGATGGAATCCGCAGTAGGGGAAACAGAGCCACTGTCTGCCCCACGGCTGCTGTTATTGTTTGTTTTGTCAACAAGAGGTGAGTAGTGTCGCCCAAAGTGGTAAAACAAATTGCAGTACACTATTCTGCTGTTCTATTGCGCGTGCATTGATGTCCAAGACAAAAACTGTGTTCATTGTTCTTTTTGTTCTAATTACAAACTGACCTGGCAATTTAACCAATAAGGATTCCATTTTTAAGAGGAAGGGGTTGAACTTACAATTGGGTAACAGAGCAAGGTAAAGTAGCCAGTCTTTATTTTCATGTACTTTATTTATGAACCAGATAACCAGGAATTGATCATGATATATTGCTCATAAATCGCTAGTTCCAGATGTCAAGAGTGCATTCATTCACTATCAGTCAGATTTGATACCATTTTACAACATGAGGCGATGAGTTCATTGGACACCAGTCCTGTAGGTCATGTAGATAGTGTGGGTGTGTATAGCCTAGGTCACTCCAGTAAAGTGCACATCCAGTTCTTTATTTCCAATACAAATATTGACACAATGGCCTTCACCCCCTTTCTCACAATGCTTCCCCACACCTAGTCCAACACACACACACACACACACACACGTCAGCAGAGAAAACATCACTGGCAGTGGTAGTCAATGGAATCCAGGGGCTGTAGCCTAGCAACATATCCCAGTAAATCACGGACTACTCTTTTTTTCTTTGTAGTTTTTTCTAAACCGAGGTCAGAGTTGAAACAGATCCCAACCACTAGTGGTCCAGTCATGGTTAAAGAGTTATAGAGTTCTTCGACTCCCAGGTGGCAGTGAGGACATACAGCAGGGTTCCCCAAAGGGTGGTTTTATTTATTTATTGTTGGACATAAGACTGTAAAAACACCTGGAAATCAGCTCCAAGTGATTTACATTTGGAAATCTGTTCCCAAGTATTCCCATGCGTCATAGAGAGACGTGACGTATACAAACGTAAGCAAGGTTTGAAATGACTATGTCTTAGTGAAATATTATATCTGTTTGGGCTTTTGGGGGTCAATTTACAGTCTACAAATTATTTGTAATAATGTTCAGCCCCCCAACCATCCACTCAATAAATAAATAGTCCCGCGGCTGAATCTCGTTGACTGATTTATGTGAAGGGAAAACACACTACTACTGAATACTGTCAACAACATCAATAGGGGCCTCTATGGCCCTGGGCAGATTCTGATGACACACACACACACACACACACACAGACACACAAAAACAGACACACGCCACTAAACAAGTGCAGACTATTTATTATTCTTGTCATTTAGTCTTTCACTCTTGTGTGTGTGTGTGTGTGTGTGTGTGAGAGAGAGAGTGAGAGACTCGTTGCCCCCATGGGGACCCTTTTGATGACATCACTGCTGATGTCAGCACATCCCGGGGCTCTCTGCAGTGTTCTGGGGAGTCAGAGCACGACTCAGCACATTTCACTGCCCCGCAAAAAACACAACAACAACGCCACATCACAATGACTTCAACATGGAGACAATGGAACCACCAACCAAACACATCTACAGTTTGAAATGGAACAACAAAACAACCTTTTAACCACAGAAATCAAATACTAGTTCAATTGCTGTGGTCTGATGGACAATGTCCTTTCTAGTAATTCTATGTCTATGCGTTTAACCTTATCTTGCACTGATTACACATCTGTGACGCAATTGCTTTGTGATTCAAAGATAATATTATGGCACCAAGCGTAATGTATACTGGCGCTACCTAGCCTGAGCACCTGTATGTTTCTTTGTTTTACTACATCAGATACAAAACGACCTATCAAGCACCTGTTCTATCAAACACCTGTCTATCAAACACCTGTCTATCAAACACCTGTCTATCAAACACCTGTTCTATCAAACACCTGTCTATCAAACACCTAAACAGCAATAAGTCCAACTGAGCCGTGTTAGTATGCCACTGCAATGTACAGTATGTATTATGTTGAGGATGCAATGTACAGTGTTTATTTTGTATACAGCAGTACTGTGTGTCTAAGACAATTTTCACATGGGGAACATTACAATGTATCCTTTACTAGCACCCATGGTAGACAACCTAGTCTCGTCGGACTGGTCCATAGAGCGATGAGCAGTGTGCATCAGTGGTGTACTGCCAGACACCGCTGATAAGGAAGATATTTTGTATTGTTAGCATTCTGATGTTGAAGATTATCTGGGGATTCAGACATTCAGTCAATGAAGAACATGACAAAGCACACTCTGTCTGCAAATTGTAAGGGGATGTTCCTTTCTCTCTCTCCCTCTGGTCTCTCTGTTTCTTTCTCTCTCTCCCTCTGGTTCTCTCTGTTTCTTTCTCTCTCTCCCTCTGGTCTCTCTGTTTCTTTCTCTCTCTCCCTCTGGTCCCTCTGGTCTCTCTCTGTTTCTTTCTCTCTCCTTCTGGTCTCTCTGTTTCTTTCTCTCTCCCTCTGGTCTCTCTCTGTTTCTTTATCTCTCTCCCTCTGGTCTCTCTCTGTTTCTTTCTCTCTCTCCCTCTGGTCTCTCTGTTTCTTTCTCTCTCTCCCTCTGGTCTCTCTCTGTTTCTTTCTCTCTCTCTCCCTCTGGTCTCTGTTTCTTTCTCTCTATCCCTCTGGCCTCTCTCTGTTTCTTTGTCTCTCTCTCCCCCTCTGGTCTCTCTCTGTTTCTTTCTCTCTCTCCCTCTGGTCTCGCTGTTTCTTTCTATCTATCCCTCTGGTCTCTCTGTGTTTCTTTGTCTCTCTCTCCCCCTCTGGTCTCTCTGTTTCTTTCTCTCTCTCCCTCTGGTCTCTCTCTGTTTCTTTCTCTCTCTCCCTGGTCTCTCTCTGTTTCTTTCTCTCTCCCCCTCTGGTCTCTCTCTGTTTCTTTCTCTCTCTCTCTCTCTCCTTGGTCTCTCTCTGTTTCTTTCTCTCTCTCCCTCTGGCTCTCTATTTCTTTCTCTCTCTCCCTGGTCTCTCTCCGTTTATTTCTCTCTCTCCCTGGTCTCTCTCCGTTTCATTCTCTCTCTCCCCCTCTGGTCTCTGTCCATCTATTTCTCTCCTCTCTGTGTCTCTCCGCCACTCTCTCTCTCTCTCACACACGTACAGGGGCACAGGGTTCAACTGTACTGGTATCGTACTTTTCATCAACTTTCTCAAGCATGAGAAATGTTTGTCGGTAGAGAAGTATAAATGAACTAGGAGTGATTTCTTATCTTTGACGTGCATGATGAGATAAAATACGCACGCAAAAGTGGTACGCAGACTATGACCTAGCGGGAAAATACGTTATACTTGTATACAGAGACATCATTAAGGCAGAACCTAGAACAGACCGTATGCTCAACTCAAAGAGTAGTTTAATGATTGAAAAACAATGGCTCTAATTTATCAAAGATGACCTTTAGATTTTAACCCCGAAAATGACCGTTTGGTCGTTAATTTACAGCTAAGTGCAGAATAGGAGGCCAAAGGTGAAAGGGAGGATAAATATAGTTTTTTCCTCATTCCATACACCCACACACACACCACTAGATATCCCAAAGAACTGTGACTGGCACTGTTAACTGTAAAGCAATCCGTTTCCATGAGTACATGCTCTCCTTAGAGTAAATAAAACCAGTCAAGATGTATCTTTAAACTCTGATTACATTTGGTGAGATTTTTATAGTCCCATTTAAACCAATATGGTAATTACGCTTTGTAGTTAAATGCTGATGACTTCACATGGAATATCCAGCTAAAGTGCCAGAGATCCTTCATAGTTTGAGTTTAGGCCAGTTACAGTACTATAAATCAACCGCGAGAGCGTTCAGAAAAGCCTAGCTGGAGGGTCTCTATACACTTACTGACCTACTAAGAAAACAGAGGGTCTATTCAGTCCCATCCTAACATGGAAGATAAGGCTTAGCTCCTCTAACAGGGGGACACGCTCACCTGAACGAGACGATTTCACATCAACTCCAGTCAACTCCCACCGGTTGCTTCGGACGGCCTCGAGTTGAAACCTACTCCTCCGTTAACTAGGACAGGTGTAAAACAAAAGAAAATCAGCGATAGCTATTCACATCCCAGGTAGGAGAAGACCCTAGACAACACTACTACAGCACATTCCCTGAAACCATCCAATGAATCCAAGGTCATAGTGAAATATAATATACCACTCAGCTTCCCACCGTTCCAAGGAGATGTCTGTCTCACCTCAGTATGGAAACCAGGTAAGGTTGTCCTGTCCTCACCCTCAGTAGGGAAACCAGGTAAGGTATGTCCTGTCCTCACCCTCAGTGGAAACCAGGTAAGCTATGTCCTGTCCTCACCCTCAGTAGGGAAACCAGGTAAGGTATGTCCTGTCTCACTCTCAGAGGAAACCAGGTAAGCTATGTCCTGTCCTCACTAGAGTGCTGTTGGTGTAATGTTGACTGTGGGAAACCTACAGGCATGACAGTCCCTCCATTCAGCAGGCAGGCTCTCTCTCTCCCTACCTCTCCCTGTCTTTGTTTGACATTCTTGAAAAGGGTCACACCCAGCTCAGGCACAATTGGACAGGAGTTTTTTTCCTTCCCCTCCAGGTACGTTGTCGTAGAGGGACGATAATGGAGAAGTGTCACAACGCAAGACACACCCACAGATAAACAGACAGGCAGACACACAGATAAAGACACACGAGAGAGAGAGAGACAGCCCTGCTCCCTGCAGCCAGAGGTGCCCTCAGGTGATAATCTGTGGCTTGTTTGCATTGTTCTCCAGACAACGCAGACAGGGAGACCAGGAGCTACTCCTTCACACAATAGTCCTTCTAGTAAAGCATAGTAGAGACAGATAGAACGAGGTGAAAACAGGAGTAAGGAAAGAGGAGAGGATCAACAGACAGGTGGGGAAAATAGTGATGTTTTATTGACTTGTTTCAGTGATGTTTGCATGGCCTCAAGGGAGGGAGCCAAAAGCAAATACACATAGTTGAAAGAGGTGTGTGTGTGTTTACTTACAATGGTCATGCAAACAGGACGTGTTGCTTTTAGAATGTCTTTATGATTAAAATGTAGTTGGAAATAAAGGAAACTGTCATCATAATCATCCCTTCATAAACAATGCTTACCTTAAGTTGTCATACAACCACAAGGTCCCCAAAAAGAGCATTCAAATCCATTCACAAATAGGATGCCATGAAAAATAAAAGTATTAAATAAAAATATAGAGATTTAAGAAATCTAGAAGTCCCTGTTGAAGGATTCCCACAATTCCTGCTTATTCCATCCTGAATCCAGGAACCTTCCAAACGCAATTTAAACTGGGAATTTTGATAAATTTCTAGGAAATGTACCACCCCTAAATATAATTACAAATGAGGAGACCAAATGCATTTACCACCACGTAACCTTTATTTCATCATTACGGAGTTCAACGCCGTGAAGAACATCTATTCGCTTCAATCTGTGTCAGCAGTTTCAAGAGCGAGGTGGCATTGTAAGGAAACAGACTCCTCCTCTGTAGTCTAGTCACCACCACTCTGAGTTCTGTCAGACACATAACCGTCCTATCAAAAGTGTGGCTGTTGTGTGTGTGAATGACAGAGTTGCTGTGTAGCCTATCCTGTGTAAGGACTGATGGGAGATCCCTGTCCTCAGTCTCAGACTCCTCTGAGCTGCCGTAGTCCACCAGACGGAGAGGGGGAGGAGAGGCCAGGGTGTTTGCACTCCCTGAAGGCAGACACAGGCTGGGCTGCAGACACTGAGCTGGCTCTGGGTCCACAATGGTGACTGATCCTCCATGATGGCTCGAAGTAGACACGCTTCCCACGAGAGACACACAACGACTGTTGGAGTTCCTCTCTCAGGTTGTCCAATAGTTTATCATTTTTCTGGCTAATCTTCCAGCTCAGTTTACACCGGTCCGACCCATCCATCTTCTGACAAACCGTTCGGACCCCTTCCCAGTCGTCCCGGAGGTGTTTTAGATAACGGACAAAGTACTCGAGGAAGCAGGTTTCCGTTGAGATTAGGAAATCGAGGAGAATGCTGTGGTCGAAGGAGATGCTGCGGAGGAGGAAGAGAAAGTGGCAGTGGGGGTTTCCGCCGACGACACACGCAGCATCAGCATCCAGGTCAGAGGTCACTCTGTAGGAAGACAGACAGAAGAGTCAGACATCTCTAGGACATAATAGGTTTGTTTCCCGGACACAAAATAAGACTAATCTTGGATTTGCTAGCATCTGCATTGAGCATTGTTTTTAGTCCAGTGTCTGGGAAATTGGTCCAATTAGGTTCCCAACCTACTCCTTTATGTGGGTGACTGATCTCAGATAATCAGAGATTTCCAAATCAAAAGGTCAGATTTTCATGAGCAGAATCAAACCAACCCCTGACAAAACTACAATTCAGAATTAATACAAAAGAAAGCCACATTGCCAAAAGACAGTATTTCTATCAGTCAGTGTTTCAGTATTATAAACCAGCCATTCTACTCTTACTGTTCATCAATGTTAGTAGTATTAAAGTGTGTATGAGGTGGTATGGTACCTGTGATGGAGGTATATTACTAGTATTAAAGGTGTATGAGGTGGTATGGTACCTGTGATGGAGGTATATTACTAGTATTAACGTGTGTATGAGGTGGTATGGTACCTGTGATGGCGGTATATTACTAGTATTAAAGTGTGTATGAGGTGGTATGGTACCTGTGATGGAGGTATATTACTAGTATTAACGTGTGTATGAGGTGGTATGGTACCTGTGATGGCGGTATATTACTAGTATTAACGTGTGTATGAGGTGGTATGGTACCTGTGATGGAGGTATATTAGTAGTAAAGCCTTGGCTGCTTCCATCATGTCGTCGTCCTGCTCTCCAAACACCAAGGACACCCAGCAGCAGGAGTGGGATCCCTGCTTCAGCTGGACCCCACGCTGGCTCAGGAACAACAGCAACGCACTCAAATAGCCATGGATGTCTATGGTGTTACGTACACCTGTGAGACCAGAGAGAAGTGAATGGACGGAGTAGGTAGAAGTTGCCTCGACCCACTGATTCCGGGTCAGATATTTTCCACAGCCATAATGGTTAAGGTTCGGATTTGGGTAGGGTAATCTGATTCTAGACCTGCGGTTAGGGGTCCTGAGGAACTTTTACCTTGAGCGAGACAATACAGTGCAATACTGTTATTGCGTGTTATGTGTTGGGAAACACTGCCCCCTATTGTATACATTGTGCAAAGCATCTGTCTGAATTATCGATCCTGTCATCATATGATGTTTTTCTCCTGATTATTTCAGCTTTAGAAATGAGTAATGTTAAAGGTAGACTCAGCGATATGACATAGCTGCAGAAAGTAAACAGCATAGTGGGGTAATTTCCGCAACAACTTCCGCGAGGCTCAACTTCTAACCTGTTTGGGTCCCGTGCCTAGCAGGCTCTAACAGCGTGAAGAGAAAACGTGCACATGCGCAGATACTGTGTGTGAGACCGTGTGAGAGCGGATTCTTGCATGTCGCTCATCTCAATATCCGCGGTGCTGCTCGTGGCAACGTCATTTCACTGAGTCTACCTTTAAAGTAGAATAAACATAGTACCGAGGGTAGGACTGGTTAATAACGTTTATAAATAGTCCATTATTACCTTTCCCCCCAGCGGATTGGATTTTGTATTCCAGTGACTTGAGCACAACCAGACTAACAGCCCTCAGCATCACATGATCGAACTCATCACTGCTCCCGCCACGTAATTGGCCCGTCCCTCCAAAGAAAATGGCCGCGGACTCCACCGGAACACATTGTAACCAATCAGCGTGCACCGCCCGCAACACATCATCAGCCAGCGCAAGAATGTCACTCGTCATGTGATCATCTCCATGCGTTAGGGAGGACGCCTCTCCCAAAGCCATGTCCTCTCCCGCCTTCTGAAGGAGAATCCTCTTTAATAGCAGAAGCACTCGCTTCTTCACAAAGTAGTCGACGTGAGAGTCTACTATCCGCAGTAACGCCGATGCCTGTACGAGGGAGAGCCTTGAGCTCGTGAAACAGACACTGGTGGTGCTTAGTTTGAACCTGGATGCAGTGAGCACTTCCAGTAAGTCTAGGAGGTTACTCAGGGTTGTAGCCCAGTCTGCCGTGTTATTACTGGGGTATGATGCAGAGTCCCCATGGCCCGCTCTCTCTACAGGGACAAGCTGGGAGTAAGCAGAAGTGACAGCTGGGTCGAAAGTGGCAAGAAGTTTCTCCAAAGTCCCTGAGGGGCAAAGAAAGATAATTCCCCACTGTGGCTAAAACCAATGTACATTGAATTTACATGGTAGATGCATAGGTAGGTAGAACACAATTACAATGTAAACACATTCATAGCCACACTGTAGTTACACCTTTCCAGCTTAGTGGCCTAACTATAATAATAATAATATAATATGCCATTTAGCAGACGCTTTTATCCAAAGCGACTTACAGTCATGTGTGCATAAATTTTTACGTATGGGTGGTCTACCATGTAAATACATGGTAAATACATAGGATTTGGCACCAAGTAGAACTTATTTGGAGATAGTGGACAAATAAAACATACATGTTGATACAATTGATGGATGAATTGTGTTTCAATACCAGGTTTATATTCTGATGTTTCTTTTAAAACTGCTTTCAGGACAGTGGTAAGTGACCATGTGCATGCATCCAGTTCGTTGCCAGAGCAAGGGTTCTGGAGCACTTGCAAGCACTTCCATTTCCAAATCTGGTTGACTGTATTCTAGTCAGGAAAAAAGAGAACTGAATGTAAGAATTCACCTGTCAGGAACTGTCCTCATTAAGGAACAATCTGCTTAAATAAAGCCTGGTAGGCCTGTGTGTAAATGTGATTTTACAGGTTCAGGTGACAGATTTGGGTCCTCTAATGTGAGACTGTCTGATGCACACAGAACTTCTAGAGTTACTTGACTAGTATGCAATATAACTTACTTGACTATGCAATACAATACACTCTTAAATCACAAAAAAAACATGAGGACGATTAGCATACTCACAAAGCAATGCAGCTCAAAATAACATAGGAGGATACACTCTTTGCAGCTAGATGAGACAGCAACCTGTCCTTGCAGCAGACAAGGTGAACCTGTGGGGTGGGGGAACAAAAATTGTAATACTATAAACAAACAAACAAAAAGGACAAGGCAATTATATATTCCAATCATATGCAGGAAACCAAACTCACAAGTTTGGACATGAAATCCATTTCCTGGAATAATACTGTAGAAACATCTTTGAAGTAAAGGCTGGTTTCTTGAGACAGTTGTTGAGATGTCAGCTTGATGCTTATTTTCTCCACCAGGGTCAACACAAGACAAGCCAGTTCAGTTCCATTTGGGTTCTGAGAATATTCGGAGAACGTTAGGGGATCTCTGGACTGGCCCTGATGCTGAGAATCACTACTGGCATCTGGAGTCAGTTCACATACACAAGTGAACATGGAGGATGCCAACTCATGGCTACTCATTTTGCTGGGTGATGTTCTCGACAATAAACTTCTGTAAGCATCATTTAGGACATGAAAGTGGTCATTCATTTTGACGCAGCGTTTTGGTTTTCAATGATCACGAGGGTCTTGGCAGTGGTCAACCTGAAAAAAGAAAAATGTGCACCTAGTTTGTCGGATTTTCATTCGATTTCTGCCACGCGAACCATGTTGCGTGCATAAAATAAATTGCAATGATTGTATTATACATGTTTTCTGTACACTTTTGAATAACACAACACTGAATATTAACATTTAATGCCGACCACGATTATTTTACCTTTTGAAAAAGAAGCATTCTTCGACTTCCGATCATTGCGACCTACCAGCTCGAAAATAAATGTTATATCTGTTCCTGTTTGGTTTGCGTTGCATGCTGTGAGTTGTAGTGCGATTTATAATTTACAGTTAAATCACTTTAAATGTAGTCGCACACCCTAACGTTTATGGACTGAAAATGATCAATTTAGTATATATTGTATTTAAAATATACATGGGTCATTTTCTTTAAAACATTAATCTCTTGATTTTAAATTCTGGCTGTGTTGTGTACGGACAGTGCATCACGTGACTGAACACGGAAGTACAGCGTGCGATAACATTTAGGAGACGATTGGAAAGGAGTTCACTCATTCCATTGTGTCAACAACGAGAATAATTATAGCCATACAAACCGTTGGCCTATTTTGTTTGATATCGATCTAAACATACGACATATTGAAGGTTTGCAGAGGCAACTGGAGGCTTGCAGCAGGATGCTGATTTGACAGCTCAAATTCGTCGCTTCTGGTGCCTGATTGGCTAAAAGAATCCCGTTGAAATTGGGGTCGCATCGGTGGAGGATGGCTAGCAAGCCTGCTAGCTTCGTATTTTAAGTAAGAATCATGCATTCATTTATCAAAGCCAGCTAACACTTATCTTGTGTAGTTGAAGTATGGTTGCCTTCTCGAGTCGTGCACATGTTCACATAGCTATTGAATTGTTACAATTGTTTTAAAACTCTGAAATCCAATGCAGTTCTAGTAGCTTGAAAACTGGGTAACGATTTAGGCTAATTGCTAGCCAGATGCCTAACCAGCAGTAGTTAATCGATTAATTTATTCCTTAAAGGGGAATTGTTTATATATAGCAATTTATATCAGCACAATGTATCGTAGTATCCTGCCATAGTTTGTGGGCATATAGATATATCATTAAAATAAGTCCAAAAGGAGTGGAACAAGTTGGGGTCGCAGTGCTACTAGCTAACGTTAGCTAACTAGCTAACATTCCATTGTTTGAGCGCTTAGTTAGCTAACTATTAGCTGGCCGGTGGCTACTTAGCTCGATAACTTGGTGTGAATTATTTTGACTTCAACTTTGTCTAAAATGCATGGAGTCTAGTCTAGCTTTAAATAACACCGATATAGCGATACCATTGCCCTAATTTGGATGACAAAAGGCACTAGCCGAACTTCCATTCAGGTAGCTATCTAACGGTTAGCCAGTAAGCTAGCTAACCACTAATAGCTAGCTTTTGTTTGAATCGTATTTTAAGTGATTAGCCTACCAGCTTGCTTGTTTTTACATTCAACATTGTTATCTAGTTAGCTAAATAGCTATTATACCGCCATCCCATTTGGATAGAAGCTAGCTGCAGGTATAGCTAACATTACGTTTATGTAAAATGTTTAGCTATTCCCATTTCTCAGTTACTGTCATAATGGTATGACTGTGCAAATACAGTATGTTTTTTTAATGTCTTCTAGTTGATAATATAAACTGATGTATTTTGAATGCTCATGAAATTTTTTGTTTTTTTCAGGGTCAGTGCTAGCCATTTGAGCGGAGTTCATATCTGTCTGTTCTACTGTTGCGCAAGAGAGACACATGAAAATTGGCTTAACTACATAATCAAGCTTGACAAAAGGTGAAAATCTCCTGCTGCTCAGTATGAAATACCATGTCGTCCATAAAGTATACAAGGGTTCTGCACACCTAGAAGTGGTGCTGCAGTGGTCACCAACCCTGGTTCCTGCCAAGCATGAAATAGCCTACCTGTTTCAACTGGATCACCGGAGCTGGTGACCACTGTGCAATAGAGCAGTGGGGACCCCCAGTTGTCTTACAGATTTCCTCTATTCCACCCTAGCACCCTCAAGCCCTTGCTTAGTTGAATCAGATGTGCTAGTACTAGAATGTGCAACGGCTGTTGGTCCCAGAGGAACAGATGGATTTAGAAAACCTACTCATGCATAGTCGGCTTATTTATACCAATAACAAAAATGTATCCATCACGATGTACTGTTATCAAAACGTAGGCCTAGCTATTTTTCACTAATAACCAAAATGAAGTGATGCAGCTTACGCGACTGTCTCGACTCTCCAGACAAAGGACTAGGTGTGGATGACCCCTCCCCTTACGAGATGTAAGAGGATGCTGAACCATCACTGTAGAAGGAACCCCCGAGCTTCAAGAGGAGCTGCAGATACAGGCAAAGACACTTAATACCAAGACTGTCTACTCATTAGATTTCCACTGGTAAAACGACCGCTTATGCTAGAGATGAATGCTAATGCTCTTGGTTTGTACTGTCTTTGCTCCAGGCTGCAGTGGCAGCGGGGGAGGTACACGTCAGGAAGATGCTGGAGCAAGGCACTCTCCCAAGATCCGTGATGCCAACGGGTGGACCTGCCACTCTCCGCTGCCAAGGGGAAGGAGAGATGTGTCCGGGCTCCTGGAACACGGAGGTGAATTCAAGGGCCTGGGTGTTAGGGGGAAAAGGGGGTTATTAGTGGATCTGTTGTCCACAGGAGGTTGGGCGCACCTAACTGGGGAGGAGGGTCTGGTAATGGGTGGAGCTGAATCAGGGAATGGATAAACACAGTTTCGTGGTTTTCATATGTTTGAAACCATCGTGCTCCGTCCAGGCCATTTTATTATGACGGCTAAGTGTTAGGAGATACAGTGAGGGGAAAAAAAGTATTTGATCCCCTGCTGATTTTGTATGTTTGCCCACCGACAAAGACATGATCAGTCTATAATTTTAATGGTAGGTTTATTTGAACAGTGAGCTAGACAGAATAACAACAAAATAATCCAGAAAAAACGCATGTCAAAAAATGTTATAAATTGATTTTGCATTTTAATGAGGGAAATAAGTATTTGACCCCTCTGCAAAACATGACTTAGTAATTGTTGGCAATCACAGAGGTCAGATGTTTTCTTGTAGTTGGCCACCAGGTTTGCACACATCTCAGGAGGGATTTTGTCCCACTCCTCTTTGGTTCTCCAAGTATCAAGGTTCGAGCCTGAGTGGGAACCAACCTCAGCCCTCCACAGATTTTTATGGGATAAGGTTGGAGACTGGTAGGCCACTCCAGGACCTGCATGTGCTTCTCTTGAGCCACTCATTTGTTGCCTTGGCCGGGGTGTTTTGGGTTGTATGTGGAATACCATCACGACTCCATTTTCAATGCCCTGGAGGGAGGGGTTGCCCAAGATTTGACGGTACATGGCGCCGTCGTCGTCCCTTTGATGTGGGGAAGTTGTCTGTCCCCTTAGCAGAAAAACACCCCCAAAGCGCACGTTTCCACCTCCATGCTTTGACGGTGGGGATGGTGTTTTGGGGTATAGGCAGCATTCCTCCTCCCCCAAACATGGCGAGTTGAGTTGATGCCAAAGAGCTCGATTTTGGTCTCATCTGACCACAACACTCCTCACCCAGTTCTCCTCTGAATCATTCAGATGTTCATTGGCAAACTTCAGACGGGCCTGTATATGTGCTTTCTTGAGAGGGACCTGCCGGTGCTGCAGGATTTAGTTCCTTCACGCGCGTAGAGTGTAAATGTTTTCTTGGTGATATGGTCCCAGCTGCTTGGGATATTGACAAGATCCCGGAGTTCTTGCGATTCCTCACTATGGTCATTTCAACTACGAGGTGAGATTTGGATGGAGCCCCAGGTCGAAGGAGATTGACAGATCTTTTTTGTTTCTTCCATTTGCAAATAATCGCACTAACTGTTGTCACCTTTCACTAAGCTGCTTGGCGATGGTTTGTAGCCCATTCCAGCCTTTGTGTAGGCCTCTACAATCTTGTCCCTGACATCTTGGAGAGCTCTTTAGTTTGGCCATGGTGGAGAGTTTGGAATGATTGATTGTGTTGTGGAAGGTGGATGTATAAGGTAACAAGACTGAGATCAGGAGCACTCCCTTAAGAGCGTGCTCTAATCTCAGCTCGTTACTGTATAAAAGACACCTGGGAGCCAGAAATCTTTCTGATTGAGAGGGGGTAAATATATTTCCCTCATTAAAAATGCAAATCAATTTATAACATTTTGATATGCTGGATTTTTTGATTTGTTCACTGTTCAAATAAACCTACATTAAAAAAGAGATCATTTTTAGTGGGCAAACTACAAAATACAGGGATCAAATACTTTTTTCCCTCACTGTAGTGCTAGGGAAACACCATGTCTGAACAGATTCAAGAAGAAACACCGGCTCAGTCTCTATTAATATCTCCTTGTTTGATTCGGATGGTGTTCAGGCTTTATGCACATTAGTGGTGACAAGGTCAGAGAAAGGTCCCCTGTAGAATATGTTCACAAAGAAAAGGAGACTAGCGGAGGAAATGGTTGGGACACAGCAAGTTGCATATGATACTATCTACATGCATCATTCAGGGTTTATATAGTAATCTAACATATTTGTTTAGAATGATAATCCTTTCACATGTGCTTGTTTGAGATATATTTCATGTTGGTGCACCATGACAGTGCAACCTGAACTCAAACCCCCCCCCTTTGAATTGTTGGCTATAGATGGCAAATATCACAGTCTGGGAATGGCAGCAGTTGTCTTCTCCACAGCTTCACTCCCAGGTATTCTAACATGGTATAGGCTGTAGGATGGAAGTTGCCCCTAGACGCTGATCTGGGTTTTTTTACATTCCCCAGTAATGGTTAAGGTTAGGATTGGGGGAGGAGAAGTGATCTAGATCTGTACCTAGGGGAAACTTTTACTAAAGCAGTTGACAGTATGTTTGAGAGAGTGAAAATAATGTATAATGAGATTATGATGGAATAGTGTTGAATTAATTAATGTTTATATTTTGTATTAAAATGTGTACAGATTTGGATTAAATGATGTAGTTGAGTGATGGAAGTCAGAGGGCGCTGTAGACCAAGTCTCTCAAACTGGTTTTTCTTGAAGAGCTCATTAAACAAGTTGGGGGGTTTATTTTGTATTATGCGCTGAAAAATGAGACCGTTGAAATGTATGCAGGAACCAACAGTGAGAGTATGTTGTTACCCTTGACTTAATTGTCTAAAATAATTTAACGATACTGTGAAAATTAATATTTTTGCTGGTAGTATATAGAATAAATGGATTATGTTGGATAAGAGGGGAGCAGCCATTTTTAACAAGCTGTTGAATGGAAAATTCCCCTCTGGATAGTAGGCCCTAGCAGACAGTGAGGGGTCATTACAGCACCTCGGCATTGGCTAATTGAAATAGCAGGACTTTAACCCCCTGACCCCGCTTTCACACTTTAATGTCTCACTGATGCTAATTGTTCTAATGCACCAGCATCTGCCGGCCCACTCTTTCTTTCACACCACAGCAGGCTTTAAAGTGGCAATTGGCAGTTGAAATAATAACACAGTGGTTCCCGCCCCTGTTTTGGTAAAAAGCGTGATGGGGCTGGAGAACTGTAATGACCTTCAAATTCATAGACAGAGCTATGGATGCAAGGACTGACCATCCATGATATTAAAATTATGGTTTAATCCATGTTTTGAGGCTATGTAGTGTTTGTTTACATACACATTGTTTCCAAACATTGGAGTAAAACAAGGTTATATTTTTGGGTTCTGATGGGGTAGGACAGTTGAACTAAGCTCATGGGGCATTTATACGTTTTTATATTCTACAGAAATCAATGGATACATATTTTATAAAATCAGAAATGGATGTTGTAACTACAGATCGCCCCATTAATCTGCATTATGCTGTGTCACGCAATCATCCATCCTCTGTTTTTTCTGTCTCTCTCACTTGCTCTTTCTTTGGACTCTCTCGCTCTCTCAGCCTGTCTCTCTGAGTCTGTTTGATTGTTATTTGTTAGTGTCTTAACTAAATTGGTATTTTTCTGTTCTAATAAAGAGCCTGTAAAGACTGTCCCCTGTCTATCTCCCCAGCTGACCCCACGGTAAAGGACTTCATTGGCGGCTTCACGGGTCCACTATGCCGTATGCACGGCCGTGCACGCCGCCTCATGCTGGAGTCGGAATTCCGCAGCGACATCATCAATGCCAAGAGCAACGACGGCTGGACGCGCGGCACGTGGCCGCCACTACGGCCGCGACCTCTTTCGTGCGGCTCCTCCTCGAGTTCCGCGACGAGGTGGATCCCCTCAGCGACAAGGGCACCACGCCCCTCCAACTTCGCCATCATCCGGAGCGCTCGAGCTGCGTGCGGATCCTGCTAGACCACAGCGCCAACATCGACATTCAAAATGGCTTCCTGCTGCGCTATGCCGTCATCAAGGGGAATCATTCCTACTGTCGGATGTTCCTGCAGCGGGGTGCGGACACTAACCTGGGTCGCCTCGAGGACGGCAGACCCCATTGCACCTGTCGGCGCTTAAGAGACGACGTGCTGTGCGCCCAGATGCTCTACACGTACGGCGCCGACACCAACACGAGGAACTACGAGGGCCAGACTCCCGTGGCGGGTCGGCGAGCAGTCGGGCATCAGCCGGCCCTGCCTGGACTTCCTACAGGAGGTCACCAGTAAGTCTGGGGCTACTGGGCTGTTAGTAGTACTAGGACCGTACCACTAAGTGGATATAGACACTGCTTTAATATCATCTCATGACTTGACTGGGACTCAGCGTTTCCCCTAGATTGCTTTATCAGACAGGCAGAACGATGAGGCCCTAAAATTAACATCCAAAGTTGAGTTAAATATAATTGCCAATGTATCAATAACACTTAACATATTAGTTGTTGGTTGTCAAAAACATTTCTGCACATCAGACCAGTAAAGTATATGAGGACTTTCTATGAACCTGAAAAGAAACCTGAAGTCAAACAGGACGGGGCGATGGAAATGTTAAAATCGCTACAAAAAGTGTTGGAGGGAAATTGTAAGTTGAGAGGAGAAAAATAACCTACAGAGACAGGGAGCGTTGCCATGGCTTTATAATGACCAGTGTTCTGTTGGGGGAGGGAGTGGCACGATGTTACCTGAAGCAGTAATGATTTTAGAGAGGCACAATGCCCTGCTGCATTCCTCTGTGTTTCTCACTGAACTTTGATATGGAGATATCAAAGAGCTCTCGAGTGCGTCCCCAAATGGCACCCTATTCCTATACTGTATATTCCCATATGGTGTGGTCAAAAGTAGTGCACTATGTAGGAATAGGGTGGCCATTTGGGACGAAGACCTGCTCTGCTGCTTCAGACGACAGCCATGTGAAGTCGGACCCCTCTATTCATGCAGACCGCGAGCAAAGATCAGCCAGACACAATCCCCCCTTATTGATTACACTGACTACCTCAGTGGATTAACTCATCTGCTGCAGCTAGGAGGGCCTTGTTGAAGGGAGGATGAATGGCACCCAGCTCTTATGAAGCTCATTGTATATTATGCCATAGATGTATCAGTGTTTCCCTATAGGTTGTTTCTCAGGTGGGTTGGGTGCGGAGCAGAGCGTGGTCCCCTAGCTACATCCAGGGCTGCGCTGCCAACACCGAAATCTCAACTAGATAAATTTAGAGAGATGAAATGGTAAACGAGAATGTATGTTAAAAGTTGAAATACAACCTAACGTGATTTCACACGTACCTTGGCTGAAGTTGGTTCACCAACACAGATATTTCACCTGTAGTCTATAAATGATTGTCTGCAAGCTTTGGTTTTTATTTTGTCTTTTAAAAGGAGAACTGTGACTCATCTTCGAATGATTTCTCTTATTTAGACAGAATGTGGATGAAGGGTAGCCTATAGTTGAAGAGGGGAGAAAGTGTGATGGTGTCTGGGGCTCGGTAGACTGCAGCACTACCACCTGTCTGAGATTTTTAAACCAAACCTTTAGTTCAGTTTCAGCTGGAGCAAGGAAAGGACTGCTTAGTTCTGGTGACTAGAGACAGAGAGAGGACAGTATGGTTGTGGTGACTAGGGTGAGCGGGAGGAGGACAGTATGGTTGTGGTGACAGACGGGGAGAGAGGAGGACAGCATGGTTGTGGTGACAGTAGACAGGGAGAGAGGAGGACAGTATGGTTGTGGTGAGAGAGAGAGAGGAGGACAGCGTGGTTGTGGTGACAGACGGAGAGAGGAGGACAGCATGGTTGTGGTGAGAGAGGAGGACAGCATGGTTGTGGTGAGAGAGAGAGAGGGAGAGGAGGACAGCATGGTTGTGGTGACAGTAGACAGGGAGAGAGGAGGACCGCATGGTTGTGGTGAGAGAGAGAGAGAGGAGGACAGCATGGTTGTGGTGACAGTAGACAGGGAGAGAGGAGGACAGCATGGTTGTGGTGAGAGAGGGGAGGACAGCATGGTTGTGGTGACAGTAGACAGGGAGAGAGGAGGACAGCATGGTTGTGGTGACAGTAGACAGGGAGAGAGGAGGACAGCATGGTTGTGGTGACAGTAGACCGGGAGAGAGGAGGACAGCATGGTTGTGGTCCAGCCCTGCCCTGTGTATGTGTGAGAGAGACTCCTAAACATTTTAAAACTGGCAATAAGAGGGTGTTTGGCCTTGAGAGCTGCCTGATAATTTGGGAAATGTTTTTGAAAGGCTCATTGTTGTCCTATTTGAAGTGTGGAATAATCTAAAGTCACAGTGAGAGTGAGCTTACTCACCAGCTGCTTGTTTCAGTTTGATTCAGAGTCGAACGTCATGAATCAAAGTGAAACAAGCAAATTGACAACACTAGACATGCTTGTCTGATTCACCCCGACTCACCTGTAACAGCGTGACTCCCAGTCTTCTGTTCATCCTCAGTCTTTTCTGCAAGATTAGTTATCAAAACATTAGAACGCTGAACTTCAACCTTTATTTCATACACACGATTGTAGAATGACCAATGCTTACTGTCCTTTTGTGCAAAATGACGATCCACTTTTTGATATTTTTAACAGATGTTTTTGTTTCTTTTCAGGACAACCCAGGACTTTGCATGGACATGTGTGGATAAACATCCGGCATCGCAAGGCCCCAGAGCTTGACGTTTCTGGAGGACCTGCCCATTGCCAAGGTCATGAAAGACTACCTAAAACACAAGTTTGACAATGTGTGATGACAATAGTTTTTTATACTACCCGAACCAGGCAGACGGACAACGTCGTTCTCCTTTCATCAAAGACTATGCAAGCATTGTGTACCTTCCGTTGTCTGACGCCTGGATGATGTGGCGGACCAGGTTTTTGTACAACCTCCAGAGGTCACTTTGTAACCTCAGTTAAACACGCGGTTGGATGGCAGAGACAGAGTATATTTTCTCAACCGTGTTTCCACAGCTGTTAGTAGCATTACACCTTTTGGATCAACAACTGAATTGGATGGACGGGGACAGGTGGCAATGTTTCAAGTAGGGCTTTCTTTCAATCATGATGAATGGTTGATGAAGTGGTGCGGTCCTAATACGTGTTGTGGAATAAAGCTTGTTTTGATAGAAATTATGTTACCCACAATGTATGTCCCGTGTCAGACTTCAGTCCACATTATGCCAATTATTTTTGTGGATATTAAGTGTTCCTGTTTCCGTAGACGCCAATATTTTTTTTGCTGTGGTAAATCTGGGGAAGATGAGAGCGAGAAAGGATTGTCAGACACATTATGTTTCCATTATTAAGAAGTTTAGAACTTCGTGAATACAAATGGTGCAGAATGGGTCAATCTTGTGATACATTTCAAATAATCAAGTTATCAAAACCCCTTAATTATTCAAATATTACAAAAGCTCAGTGTTGAGTTACAGTGGGGGAAAAAAGGTATTTAGTCAGCCACCAATTGTGCAAGTTCTCCACTTAAAAAGATGAGGGGCCTGTAATTTATCATAGGTACACGTCAACTATGACAGACAAAATGAGGAAAAATAATCCAGAAAATCACATTGTAGGATTTTTTTATGAATTATTTTGCAAATTATGGTGGAAAATAAGTATTTGGTCAATAACAAAAGTTTCTCAATACTTTGTTATATACCCTTGTTGGCAATGACACAGGTCAAACGTTTTCTGTAAGTCTTCACAAGGTTTTCACACACTGTTGCTGGTATTTTTGGCCCATCTCCATGCAGATTCCTCTAGAGCAGTGATGTTTTGGGGGCTGTCGCTGGGCAACACGGACTTTCAACTCCCTCCAAAGATTTTCTATGGGGTTGAGATCTGGAGACTGGCTAGGCCACTCCAGGACCCTTGAAATGCGTCTTACGAAGCCACTCCTTCGTTGCCCGGGCGGTGTGTTTGGGATCATTGTCATGCGAAAGACCCAGCCACGTTTCATCTTCAATGCCCTTGCTGATGGAAGGAGGTTTTCACTCAAAATCTCACGATACATGGCCCCATTCATTCTTTCCTTTACACGGATCAGTCAGTCCTGGTCCCTTTGCATAAAAACAGCCCAAAGCATGATGTTTCCACCATGCTTCACAGTAGGTATGGTGTTCTTTGGATGCAACTCAGCATTCTTTGTCCTCCAAACACGACGAGTTGAGTTTTTACCAAAAAAGTTATATTTTGGTTCATCTGACCATATGACATTCTCCCAATCCTCTCTCTGTATCATCCAAATGCACTCTAGCAAACTTCAGACGGGCCTGGACATGTACTGGCTTAAGCAGGGGGACACGTCTGGCACTGCAGGATTTGAGTCCCTGGCGGCGTAGTGTGTTACGATGGTAGGCTTTACTTTGGTCCCAGCTCTCTGCAGGTCATTCACTAGGTCCCCCCCGTGTGGTTCTGGGATTTTTGCTCACCGTTCTTGTGATCATTTTGACCCCACGGGGTGAGATCTTGCGTGGAGCCCCAGATCGAGGGAGATTATCAGTGGTCTTGAGGTCTTCCATTTCCTAATAATTGCTCCCACAGTTGATTTCTTCAAACCAAGCTGTTACCTATTGCAGATTCAGTCTTCCCAGCCTGGTGCAGGTCTACAATTTTGTTTCTGGTGTCCTTTTGACAGCTCTTTGGTCTTGGCCATAGTGGAGTTTGGAGTGTGACTGTTTGAGGTTGTGGACAGGTGTCTTTTATACTGATAACAAGTTCAAACAGGTGCCATTAATACAGGTAATGAGTGGAGGACAGAGGAGCCTCTTAAAGAAGAAGTTACAGGTCTGTGAAAGCCAGAAATCTTGCTTGTTTGTAGGTGACCAAATACTTATTTTCCACCATAATTTGCAAATAAATTCATTAAAAATCCTACAATGTGATTTTCTGGAGAAAAATATTCTCAATTTGTCATAGTTGACGTGTACCTATGATGAAAATTACAGGCCTCTCATCTTTTTAAGTGGGAGAACTTGCACAATTGGTGGCTGACTAAATACTTTTTTCACTGTACCTCAAGCTTGAGTTGGCTAAAGTAGACCAGTTTGAATTGATTGATTTTAAAGGATTTACAAGTGAGTGATACCGAGGAAGGTTTTCAGTTGAGGAAAGGCCTGAGTTTTCCACATTTACAATAGGTGTTCACAAGATGAGTCATCCAGCATAGCTCAGTGAAGTCTGTCTGAATTGGATTACCATGTACAGATATGCACATAATCATAAAAACAACTAATGTAAATAATTATATGTACAGCAGATATTTTTTCAGAATTATTTAAGCAATGATCACCGTATTCTTAATGTATTTGGAATTTGTTGGATGGTATTGTGTGCTGTTGATGTGACCCATGTATTGTTTGTCTATGTGTATGCGTGTCTTTTTAAGAGTTTTTTTTTTTTAAGACATGCGTGTATTTTAACTAAATATTTAGTTAAAATACATTCTGATTAATTATTTTTTTTGTGGGAGACGGAACAGGGGGTTAAGAATAAAATAAGTGAATTTGTGTTTAAATGTCAATGCCCCTGTGTTTTAAATCATATTTGTTCACATTTGTGGAATTTAAGGTAAATCCAGATTATTTTTTTATTTGACACATTGTCACTGATACTAATGAATGGTGTTTACATAGATTTTTGCATGATTTCAATGACTGTATTATTTGCGTAGTTTTTGCCTCAACATTTCAAACTGCTATGATGTCTGCGTTTGTAAGTCTGAACAGACAAAGAGATGGTAGATGTCTTCCTCTCACTGATGCAATGTTTTGTTTAATTTGCATCTGCCCTGTGGTCAAATGGCAGTACTCTGCTCTCTACCTTAGATTTTATTTAGATTTTAATATAAGCGCTGACTTTTCTAATTTGCTTTGAATACTTTTAGACGGCACATTATTCAATTGCAGATACTTTAAAACGGGTCCAGCAACAGGGGCATCAGGATTTTAGTTTTTGCTCAAAGACAAATCACCAGGAATGAAGCTAAAAACTAATTTCATTTAGGAAATCTGTTCAAAAAATTCCCCCAAATAAATAATGATCGTGTCTCAATGTAATCAAGTTATGAAATTGTTATTTTCAAGTACGATGTCTTTTTGGGATTAGTTGTGGTCAATTTACAGTGTACAAAATATTATAGTTATGTTCTGGCCCTGACCATCCGCTCCGATAAAAAATCAGCCCGTGGCTTAATTGAGTTACCTACCCCTACCTTAAAACCAAATGTTAGACATTTTGAAATGCAGGTTGATCGCCCATTCTTAGTTAATGAAAGGAGTTATTTGAATAACACCGCTTACCATTGATCTGCATCATAGATATGGACAGGTGTTTTTCTGACCCTCTGCCTGACAAGGAAAACCATGGGCTAGGGTTTATTAATTACGCGATTCTGTTGTGGAAATGCGGAGGGAACAAGCTGAATTTGTCCAATAGAAACTCTGGTTTTATCTGTTTGGACTAATGATTACACCCCTGGTGTTGTAGCCAATAACTAGGGCCCCAAGTTTTTTCCTGGCCAGGTCATGTAGTCAGGAAAATCTCTTGGCCCAAATCACAGAATATAAGCCGACAAGAGTTTGTTTTTAGTTCTGTCACTAGTTCATCCCACAACCACACTCCAGTTGCATTTCCTGTGGTTTAATGTCCTCTGTCTGATTTTGGATACAATACCATTTTGTATGACGGACTGTTTATATATATATATAGTGAGCAGCGAGAGAGAGAGATTGTTGTATGTGATTCACAGCGTATCCTTGGTCTTGTTCATTAGGGCATGCAATGGAAAAGTTTAAAAATGATTTCTGACAGAAACCAAAAATGTGTGTTTCTTATTGGACAAGTCCAAGTAGTCCCTCCTCGTTTGAGTTCATTTTCTTCAGTTTGGTGCGTAATGAACACCACCCTGCATTGTGTGCCCCACAAGCCTCAGGAGGGTTTTCAAAGACTGGGCTTTACAGTCAGGGAAACAGTTATACATGTGTTGGTTGGGAGTAGGGTGTAGTTGTCACTGATCTTGGGTCAGTTTTACATCTCCCCCAGTAATGGTTAAGGTTAGATTGGAGGAGGGGAAGCTGATCCTAGATCTGTACTTAGGGGAAACATCACCCCAGAGCAATATGTTGCAGGGCTAGGAGTTTTACCTGGACAATGGGATCTGACAGGAAGATACCCAAGGCCCCTGAGTTCTTCCCAGCCAGGTTACATGGTCTATGGCCCTCAAACTCAACTCTGGACCTTGAAGCCAGTTCCACTGCTTTTTATCCATTGTTCCCCTCTAATCAGGGACTGATTTAGACCTGGGACACCAGGTGGGTGCAATTAATTATCAGGTAGAACAGAAAACCAGCAGGCTCCAGACCTCGTAGGGTCAGAGTTGAATACCCAGGTCTATGGAACCTGACCAGGAAGATACCTAATGCCCCGAGTTCTTCCCAGTCAGGATAAACTACTGGTCCCGCTTATGTAGCTCTCTAATGGATATGTCTTCCACAACATCAACTACTGAATGTACATAATATGCAGATTTATAAATGTAAAAATGTGAATAAACAAACGTCAAATATTATCCTTGTTGCGTTGTGTCCGAAATGGGAGTGAGACCGCTGATAGTAAATTAATTGATAGACTGGTTTTGTAATTGGGAAATATCACTGATGATATTGTTTTTTATCTTTGGGCTCTGTGAAAAAGGAACACATTTTACAGATGCCAGAAATGCACAGTAAGTCTAGTTGAAATCCCATGCCTTGACTTTCTGTATCTTGGAGTTTTTTTTTGTTGGTGTGCATTTGTATATAGAATCTTTTGTAATTTTGACTACAGAATAGGCTTATACAGTGCAGCTTGTCAAACTATTATTAACATGAAACATCAATGGAGAACGTCATTGCAGCCTGGCACTCAATAGTTTGAATGGCAGAAGTGGAAATGTGTTTGTTGTACTATCATGACCATCATCTCTTCCTGACTGTTTCCAGGCTGTAAGAGGAAAACATTCTGTCCTGTCATGACTAAGCCTGCTTCCAGAGTGAGGCTTCCTACTGCTCAAACACTGCAAGTTCTTCAGTTTCAGATTGAGCTGTGTATGTTCTAGTGTGTGTGTGTGTGTGGGTGACCTAATAGCATCCGTGATATATTTATGTCTAACTTTACCAAACATGGGGTGCTATCGTTGATCAGATCACAGGTAGCGTTACAGAATAACACAATGCCATCCCTCTTTAGCCAAGCAAGCCCACAGACAACAAGAACAATGCTGCCTTTGTAAGGAAGCCTATACGGTCTGCATGAAAACCTAGTGTCCTTGTCATGTCTACAAATACTAATCCCTCTTTCCTCTTTCCTTCCTCTCCTCTCTCTTCCCTCTCTCTCTCCCTCCTCACATATTTCCTCCTCTCAGGTACGGTAACTCAGACCGTTCCTTCCGCTCTCTCTCTACCTCTGTGGAAAAGGAAAAAAACAGGAGAAAAAACATGAGAGGCTTTCTCCATGAGGCACTATGATTTTGGAAGTTCTATTGTGCTATCTTAGATAACAGTTATCCAGAGCTGCTGCTAAAATCACAGTCCTCTGCAGCTCTTACAACACAGTCCTGTGTCCAGGCCATTTCAGGACAACTGTGCTGAGATGACTGTACAGGTTATCTCTGTTTACTGAAATACAGTGGGGGAAAAAAGTATTAGTCAGCCACCAATTGTGCAAGTTCTCCACTTAAAAAGATGAGAGAGGCCTGTAATTTTCATCATAGGTACACGTCAACTATGACAGACAAAATGAGAAAAGAAAATCCAGAAAATCACATTGTAGGATTTTTTTTAATGAATTTATTTGCAAATTATGGTGGAAAATAAGTATTTGGTCAATAACAAAAGTTTCTCAATACTTTGTTATATACCCTTTGTTGGCAATGACACAGGTCAAACGTTTTCTGTAAGTCTTCACAAGGTTTTCACACACTGTTGCTGGTATTTTGGCCCATTCCTCCATGCAGATCTCCACTAGAGCAGTGATGTTTTGGGGCTGTCGCTGGGCAACACGGACTTTCAACTTCCTCCAAAGATTTTCTATGGGGTTGAGATCTGGAGACTGGCTAGGCCACTCCAGGACCTTGAAATGCTTCTTACGAAGCCACTCCGTTGCCCGGGCGGTGTGTTTGGGATCAATGTCATGCTGAAAGACCCAGCCACGTTTCATCTTCAATGCCCTTGCTGATGGAAGGAGGTTTTCACTCAAAATCTCACAATACATGGTCCCATTCATTCTTTCCTTTACACGGATCAGTCGTCCTGGTCCCTTTGCAGAAAAAACAGCCCCAAAGCATGATGTTTCCACCCCCATGCTTAACAGTAGGTATGGTGTTCTTTGGATGCAACTCAGCATTCTTTGTCCTCCAAACACGACAAGTTGAGTTTTTACCAAAAAGTTATATTTTGGTTTCATCTGACCATATGACATTCTCCCAATCTTCTTCTGGATCATACATATGCACCCTAGCAAACTTCAGATGGGCCTGGACATGTACTGGCTTAAGCAGGGAGACACATCTGGCACTGCAGGATTTGAGTCCCTGGCGGCGTAGTGTGTTACTGATGGTAGGCTTTGTTACTTTGGTCCCAGCTCTCTGCAGGTCATTCACTAGGTCCCCCGTGTGGTTCTGGGATTTTTGCTCACCGTTCTTGTGATCATTTTGACCCCACGGGGTGAGATCTTGCATGGAGCCCCAGATCGAGGGAGATTATCAGTGGTCTTGTATGTCTTCCATTTCCTAATAATTGCTCCCACAGTTGATTTCTTCAAACCAAGCTGCTTACCTATTGCAGATTCAGTCTTCCCAGCCTGGTGCAGGTCTGCAATTTTGTTTCTGGTGTCCTTTTGACAGCTCTTTGGTCTTGGCCATAGTGGAGTTTGAGGTTGTGGACAGGTGTCTTTTATACTGATAACAAGTTCAAACAGGTGCCATTAATACAGGTAACGAGTGGAGGACAGAGGAGCCTCTTAAAGAAGAAGTTACAGGTCTGTGAGAGCCAGAAATCTTGCTTGTTTGTAGGTGACCAAATACTTATTTTCCACCATAATTTGCAAATAAATTCATAAAAAATCCTACAATGTGATTTTCTGGTTTTTCTTTTCTCAATTTGTCTGTCATAGTTGACGTGTACCTATGATGAAAATTACAGGCCTCTCTCATCTTTTTAAGTGGGAGAACTTGCACAATTGGTGGCTGACCAAATACATTTTTTCCCCACTGTACATTATTACTTCTCACAAGCTTGACTCAATTCAATGCCTTGCTTAGAGGATGAGAGGTATGGGCCATTCATTCACTAACATGCTCTACTACTGTTGTCCATTAGTTTACTCCAACTAGGAGAGGGGTGGTAGGGTTAGGGGGAAAATAATAAAGGAAAATATATTTTAAAAAGATATGTGTATATATATATATATATTTACAAAAAACATATATGGGGGATTGGAAATGAGGCAGATAATTACATTGATGGAATCTATAATCTATCTGCACTATTGAAGCTGATCCCGCTAAAAAACCAAAAGAAAACATGCTCTACTACTCAACAACAAATATAGAGTCAATTCAATGCAGAGTTTCCTTACTGTATGGCACAGAGGTAACATCTTTATTTGTTGCCAATAATACTCCCCATAGGGTCTACTCTAATAGGTAATAACAGCTATGAAAGAAAACAAATACCATTACTGATTTCCCAATAAATCCCAAATTGAACTGCAATTACGTGCTTTGTCTTTGGTCTCCTAAACCACTCTGATGTCTTGAATTAATTTAATCTGAGCATTTTTCCCTTGATTTGGCCATTTATTTTGTCTGTTACTTAATGTGATTACAAGCTTTATGAGAAATACAATATGTGATTTAGAAACAGGCCCCACTTACGTCCTGGAAGGGTGCCGACACGCCAGAGAGAGGAGGAGGAAGAGAAACAGTGTGTTTATTGTGCCGCGCGTTAGATCCTGGGAATAACACCCTTTTGGTTCAGCTTCCATTTTGGCGAGAACTGACAGCCGAATTCCTCGGAAATTTGATCAAATGGATATTTATTTATCAATATATAATAACAACGTAGAGATAAGTTAACAACGTTGCATGGGCAGAAGTGTAGCAGGGAGTCCTATACTAACAGCTGTACACAGCAAAATCGTAAGTGTTAAATCAACACTTAAAAGGTGTCTATATTGTCCTGTTGCAGCTTAGCTTTTCAACCCTTCAGTTTCTTTAACACTGTAAATACAGAAATTGGCCAACACTGGTTATTGTTGCATTCACAGGTGTAAAGTGTTCAAAATCAACTCAGAGTACATTTTTAACTATTTTAGTTGACTACCGTTGTGTCGGGTGTTAAAGCTGAAATCTGCATAAGGGGGAAACAGCGCCGCTCTCGCCAGCACGTTTGTTATTGTTTTTGTTTTTGTTTTGATGTTGAAAAAAGAGGAGAGGAGCGTCCAGCATGTGCATTTTTTGTTGTTGCTGTACATAAAAATTGCAGTACATAAAAAATTGCAGTATATACAGATGTGGCAGTTTCACCTTACATATTCCATCCAGCTTTAAGTAATGTTTTGCAAAATCAACTCTCTCTTTGTAAATGTTTTATTTTTGTCCTATAGAGTTGATTAGCTTTTAACAATGTAGTGTGTAAACTTAAATTAGTAGTAGGCCTAGATGCAGTTGTAGTTTATGTAGAAAAAGTTGTAGTTGTCCTAGTAATGTAAAGCCTAATCTGTAGCCTACAGTATTGTAGCAGTTGGTGGTGAAAACAACAATCCTCTCTTTCCCCTAGTTGGCGTCAACACTTTATCCCTTTCAGCTGTGTAGAAAGGAAGTCATTACGCAGTCATCACACTTACTCAACGTATACTCACTTACTCAGCGTATCTTATCTGTTTTTAACTTGTTAAATCCTCTGTGACGGAACGACAGGAGAATGCCTAGTTCAAGGCCTACGTGCTGTGGAGTGATGCATTGTTGTCGGTCACGATGAATGAAGCGCCCACTCGTATTCCAGGAAATGAGAAGGCATTCCGCAGGGGCGCAGGATTGGCCCCTTTCCATATTGGCCGTTCTGAAGGGACTCTTGATCTTATTGCCTGAATCCAGGAGACATCAGAGTATCAACTGGGTCAGCGATGTGACATCGGGCCGCCCCACGCTGCTCTGTCGCAACAACAAAGAGTCCCTTCTTGACGGCCACTGTTCCTCTGTTACGGTAAGCAGCTGTTAGGGGCTCCGTTTTTATCAAGTCTTCATTTGGTTGGTGAAAGCCCCCGGCTTGGCAGCCAGATGCACAGGTTACTGGGGCAGAACGGAGGAGCGAGAGAGGCCAGGGAAGGAATGCCCTCCTGCTGGGACAATCTCACATGAGAGCCTTGACACTGCCCAACCCTGTCCCAGTCCAACCCCAGGCCTGCTCAGGTTCAGGTTCAGCTTGACCCAGACCTAGTCCTAGAACCAGACCCGGCCATTCATGTTCATAGACAGGAGTTGTTTTAATTTGCATTGACCTCTATCCAGGTATTTTCTTTATTTCCAATCTTCTGGCTTGAGAATGAACAATAGTCATTAATGGCCGTAGTTCAGTTGTCCCTACAGGTGCAGCAAATCAGGAGGCGGAGTCTGCTCTGGAAAACATGCTTCGGTAGCATAACAAATGGTATAAAAATGGGTACCTTCACTTTATAAGAAAAATGCTAAAGCGTTTAATTGAAAGTAGATAATAAAAAGTAGTATGACTTGTTAATACACATTTGAAATAAAGGTCTGATGAAGAGTGGTGGTGGTGGTGGGTTAAAACTTTAACAGCTGCTCCTTAGTAGGCTACAGGTGCACAACCACGCCAGCAGCCAGAGAACCATAAGGCTGAGTGGGCTGTCATTAACAGGGGGGAGACAGACCTCCCGTCCTGGGCACACAGATGTGTGATTCCACCTGGCACTGGGCCCCGGTGATACGATGTTAACGACCACGGTGTAATGAGAAGGTCAGCCGCTCGCACTAAAAATAATTAACTGTAAACAGCTAAGTCAATTAAGAAAATACCTGAGTGCTTTCAATTGAATAACGTTTTTGTTTCCAGTCTTTCTTTTTTTCCGGAGGGGATTCCTTTGTTTCCCCCTTCCTTTCTTTCTTTCTCTCTTTCTTTCTTGTCCCATCATAGAGGACCAATCATAACCTTGTCCCATCATAGAGGACCAATCATAACCTTGTCCCATCACAGAGGACCAATCATAACCTTGTCCCATCATAGAGGACCAATCACAACCTTGATACATGAAGTCTTCTTTCTTGTCCCATCATAGAGGACCAATCATAACCTTGATACATGAAGTCCTCTTTCTTGTCCCATCATAGAGGACCAATCACAACCTTGATACATGAAGTACTCTTTCTTGTCCCATCATAGAGGACCAATCATAACCTTGATACATGAAGTCTTCTTTCTTGTCCCATCCCGAGTGGCGCAGTGGTCTAAGGCACTGCATCTCAGTGCTTGAGGCGTCACTACAGACCCCTGGTTCGATTCCAGGCTGTATCACAACCGGCCATGATTGGGAGTCCCATAGGACGGCGCACAATTTGCCCAGCGTCGTCCGGTATAGGCTGTCATTGTAAATAAGAATATGTTCTTAACTGACTTGCCTAGTTAAATAAAGGTTAAAAAAAATAGAGGACCAATCATAACCTTGATACATGAAGTCCTCTGAAGGAGAATTCAGCCATTGACATCAACCTACAGTATAGTATGAGGTGATAGCCTACTAAGTTTGCAGTTTTGCTGCACGCGTCTTCACTTTCTTATACTCTGGAAAGCCACTTGATATCTCAACATGTCAACATCTCAACACATCATTCTGATTCATGATTGATAGGTAAGTAAACTTTGGGGTTTTGGATGCATTTTACTGGGTTCGCAGCCTCTACTTGACAGGCTCTGAGACTGCCGAGTGAGATCAAACGCATGCTCGAATTTACGCTCGCGGCATGTCCGCCATATGTCACAGACAGTGAGGAAGACGAGATGACTTCCAATCGTGTATGATTGCCTTGCCTTGGCGTGTCGTCATTCGAGTGTATGGCTGGGACGAAGCAGTTCAAACACGTGGAGAAGCACATAAACTACAATGGATGAAGTAAACGGAACACGTCATAGCTGTTTTTGGAAAAGAGAAACAAATGTGGTTATACATATAGATTCCACCCCCACAGCAAAATCTCTATAGCAGTTAAACACCCACCGTGTTGAAATCAATAAGACCATCCTAACCAGTGTTAAATTAACACTCTTAGATGTGAGAATAACAGCACTGTGTTGCATTTGAAAATGACAGCACTTAATTGTTCAGTCAATTTAAAAATCACTTTCTGTCTCCAAACTGAGAATTCCAAACTAGCTCCAAAACAGCTTCCCTTCTGTTTCTATTTGAAGGCAGTGATACATGTACAGTGCAGGGCGGATATATAGAAATAGTCTATATAGAAAACATTATTGTAATGCATTTTCTTCTAAATGGCTCTTTGCTTTGTACCTATTTAAAAAGGAGCCTGGGGGGCATTGGACTAACACAAAAACAACCCTTTAATACAGTTGAGGTTTGCTTAATTACCTCGACCACAATCCAACCCCGTTTAACTCCTGCCTCTTGACCGCAGGAACCAGTTTCTCCACCTAATGGAACAAAAACAACTGTTTGCCTGTGAGGGGGGAAGTAAATAGAGGGGACACAACAGAGGTAGAAGTAGTGGCATACGCTGGGACTTGCCCCGGCTTCCTCTGGGCACAAACGGCTCTGTTCAATCAAGGATCATTTGCTGTGTGCGATGTAACAATGCCTTGTGCATGTGTTTCGAATCAAGTGTTTCAACTGGCATTCCTGTCTTCGTCTCTTGACCTCCTCTCCACTGAAAACACTCCCTTTCTCTTTTTCTCTCCCTCTCTCTCTGAGTAATATAATGTGATTTCCCAATTCCTATTGAAGAGAAAACCTGACGGGTTCTTTTTTTAGCTCTCCTCTGTGTTTTCCCATGCTGGGCGAAGTGCTTTTATTCATGCTTTCTCCTACTTTTACATGACTTCTATTTGCGAGCCCCTACATTCCTACACAGAAAAGTAAATGTGCTTGATTATTCCCCTGTCCGCACAAGTGGGTTTTGTTTTGACTCGCCAAGCGGGCCCTGATTAAATATCCAGTGACATTAAAATGTGATGGCCTCTAGTAAAAGCCCCTGCATGACCCCTGGGGGTTTATGGGGTCTGGACCTGGGAGAAATGGGGAGAAATGGGGGAGAGGGAAGGAAGAACGGGGGAGAACTAACTCCCATGGGTGGGGGGGGCACAGTCCAGCCTGTGTGTTTGACTGATGAAGACTATTGGCCCTGGTCTGACAGAGGGAGATGGAGAGAGAGGGAGACAGAGAGAGGTAGAGGGCGAGAGAGAGAGGGAGGAAGAGGGCGAGAGAGGGAGATGTAGAGGGAGATGTAAAGGGTGAGAGAGAGGGGGAGATGTAGAGAGAGAGAGGGAGATGTAGAGAGTGAGAGAGAGAGGGAGATGTAGAGGGTGAGAGAGGGAGATGTAGAGGGTGAGAGATGGAGATGTAGAGAGTTAAGCAAGAGAAAGCTCAAGAGAAAGAGAGAAAGTGGGAGGGCGCGTTGGATGGCTGTCAGCTGAAACCTGGGAGCTGTACGACCGGTCAGACAGACCACACTACAAGCAATTATCCAGGACATTCACTCATGCAAGCAGAATGCTTCTCGCTGCACAGCCGGGCGAGGAGAACAGGCCGGCCATACTTGATGGTGAACCAGCCCTGAGATAGCCCCCGGTTTGGGGTTTCCACTATCCACACAATAGGGCGTATTGATTCCGGATGCATCGAAAAAAACTGTGTTTTTTCGATGGAACAGTGTGTTTCTAGTACCCTCTGAGATATACCAAAATGGAAGGGGAGAGAAGTTGATATGGTGCGCTGTGTGTTTTTAAGTGTGGCTATGCTATTAAGGCATAGTGTTTCTCAGCAGTAATTGACACCCGTGAGTGTGTGTGTGTGTGTGTGTTCCTAAAACAGTTGCACAATAAATGGTTCTTCATTATCCATTATTAAACCCTGGAATGATTAGCCATTTGAATATTCCGACAGAGGTAGTAAATCTAAAGTGTTATCTCCTCTCCTGTTTTTCACAGAGAACATTTCCTTCCCCCTCGGGACGTGGCCCAGAAGTGAATATTGTGTTTGCTTGTACCAGCTGTTTCTATTTTATCTTCATCTCATTTTACACTGCAAAGCTCTGTGCTTTGATCTGAAATTGCTGAGTTGTCACAGACAATGTCTGTAGCCCAAATGGTACCCTATTCCCTAGACAGTGGGCCCTGGTCTCTATGGGCCCTGGTTAAAAGTAATGCACTATATATGGAATAGGATGCCATTGGGATGCAGACAATGCCTGTTGTTTTATTCATCAGGTTTTCTATCTCTCTACAGAGCTGTTGGTTTGATAGCTAACTGTATATCAAACCCAATCATGCTTTATTCAGGATGGAGATACACCGAAGTGTAAATCATTTGTAGGCAATTGTCTTTAAAGATCGGGTTGCAGCAGTTGTTGTGGCAAAAGACAAAGCCAGGCAGACATTGAGCCTGTTGGTGCGATCTGATTCCACTGTGTGAACGCAGCCTGTCTTGACTTGAAGATCTTGTTTTGTTTTAATTAGTGGCCGCTTATAATGGTCTTGGTGCTGTACTAGGTTCTGAAGTATTTATTGGGTATTTACTTACAACAATACCTAAATTTTCCGGGATTTTAAGTATTTTTTTCACAGTGTCAGCAACTATAATACTCACTGTTCCTGTGTCATTGTAATCCAAGCATCCACTTGAGGTGTGTGGTTGACTGAATTATATTTATAGTTATGGTTGCATTTATGGTCTATAAATGATGAACAAAATGATGAACCAAGAGGCAGGTTCTTGACACGCACAATAGAAGCTATCACATAAAAGACATTAAGAGTATCTCTATCTTTTCTCTCTCTCTCTCTCTCTCTCTCTCTCTCTCTCTCTCTCTCTCTCTCTCATGGCTGTGCCACAAGAGAACGTCATCATGATAAAGATTGGGGCCTAACTTGCATGACATCATGAAATCTCTTTCTCTCGATGTCTGTCTGTCTCTCTGTGCCATAACTTTGATAAATGGTCCTAACCTGACAGAAGATCCGTCCGTGAGGAGAAAGGAAGATGATTATTTAACAACCCCCAGAATCCCCTATAAGTGTTTCACCAGCCCATCAACATTTTATTATCCTTTATTCCAAAACCCCACAAGACTCAGGTTAGGGTTTCATCTCATAATATTGCATAACTACTCTCCTCCTACAACACTATTATCTTCTTTAATAACAAAGATTGTTCACCTTTTCATTATGCTCATGGGGGTAATAATTTAGACTGATTACAAGCGTAGCCTTGTTGGCGTAACAACACAGACAACGTCAGGCACACTAAAGCCGCTTTGTTCCACAAAAGCCCACAAAACTGGTGTTGCTAATAAAAAGCCCTCCCTCTATCCCTCTATCCCTAGTGTCCCCCACTCCGTGGCCCTCTATCCCTCGATCCCTAGTGTCCCTCACTCCGTGGCCCTCCCAGGGCCAAAAGGGAGATGTAAACGTTGTTCGGTCATTCAATGCTTCACATTAGGGCCAGTGCTTTTGACAAGAAGCCTTGCATCTCGGGGACAATGCAGACCACATTCTTCTCTCTCCCCCGAGCGGGGACGGCGGTTCTGACTTCTACCTCATCTTTGATACACTATATCCCAGGCTGCATTTCACCTCAAACAGTCAACCACTGTGGCCACCAAGCAAGAAGACACACTTAGCGAAAAAGCAAGCCGCACTCTATTGCTGAAAGATGGAGAGGATAGTACAACAGTTATTAGATAGTTTGTTAACTCGCAATAAACCGTTTTTTAAGTCGTTATGATTTTTGTGGAGCTTATGCATTTCACCCAAACCCACTGTGGCACCAAGCAAGACACACTTAGCTAAAAGATAGAGGGGAATAATAAAATAGTGTTATTGTAGCCTACATATTTGCCTGTAAATTGTGAATATGATTTCAAATTGTGGCAAGCATTGTCTATGGGTCCATTGCTGCTTCCCTAACTCTCTACCATGGTTAGTAACAATTGCATTGAGGTTCTGCTTGTAAAACATAGTGTAAATTATCATATTGTGTACGGCCATGTCTAGCATCACTTAAGATAATGATCAATTGTCAGCAGGGGTTGAATTTAGACCTTTTCCTCTTAAGAATGAGAGACAGCAGAATGTGGAAATTCAGTACATTTCTGTTCAAGTGCACCACAGAAAAACAACCAAAACAACCACTTGTTATGGCAGTCCTATGACAGTCCTATATCAATTTAAAACATTTCAGATTCAACCCCTGGTTGATTTTTTTACATTTCCTCTCTTCAAATTTTTGCGGAACTGTCTCTGCAAATGGTAATTGTTCAAACCAACACTTTAATTTACAGTAAACTGGAATTGACATATCATAGGCTGCTGAGGGGAGAACAGTTCATGGCCGGAACGACGCAAATGGAATGGCATCAAACACCTGGAAACCATGGAAACCATGTGTTTGATGTATTTGATACCATTCCACTGATTCCAGTGGCGCAGTGGTCTAAGGCACTGCATTGCAGTGCTAGCTGTGCCACTAGAGATCCTGGTTTGAATCCATGCTCTGTCGTAGCCGGCCGTGACTGGGAGACCCATGGGGTGGCGCACAATTGGCCCAGCGTCGTCCAGGGTAGGGGACGGAATGGCCGGCAGGGATGTAGCTCAGTTGGTAGAGCATGGCGTTTTCCCCCCGTGGGTTCGATTCCCACGGGTGGCCAGTATGAAAAATAAAAAAATAATCTATGCACTCACTAACTGTAAGTCGCTCTGGATAAGAGCGTCTGCTAAATGACTAAAAATGTAAATTCCACTCCAGTCATTACCACAAGCCGGTTCTCCCCAATTAAGGTGCCATCAACCTGCTGTGGCCTATCTCTATATAGAATAATAAGGTTGTTCTCTGAAAATTGTAGATTTTTTTACCAGCCATTTCTTTTTTTTACCAAAACTTAGCCAGATAATAGTTAAAACCCCCTTAACAACGTATATCAACATAAATGATAGCTTAAAGTATTTTGATATTTTTACTACATAACATTTAAAAAATGCTTGTGTTGCCTTTTTGTCACTGGTGTTACCTATATTTTACTGACAATTCAGGCTTTCCAGAATGTAATTTCACTATTTCATTTGCATATATAATGAAAGACAGAAAAGGTTAATGATAATATTAAGAAGTGTTTTTGATTAGTAATAATTTCCTTTAAACAAAACACATTTTTCTATAATAACACCAGTGACGGTAACACCAGTGACCAACAACACCAGTGACAAATCTGCAGAAAATATAGAATATCTAAGATGGTGGCCTTAATCATGTGATTTGATCAATTATTTTTATAAAATGACCTTTTACCCTTCTATAAACTATGTAACACCTTGACACATCTTAAGGCTTCGCATGAAATTACCAAATGAATCATCAAATTAATAACATGTGAAGAGAGAGCGCAGACTCACCATGTGCTTTTCAAAATAGCCGTGCCTCCAATGAACCTTTGACCCAGTAGGTTGTCAAGGATGTTGCATTTCTTTTATGGTGTTTTTTATAATGGAGTAACACCAGTGACATGAAATTGAGGAACAGCTATTCCCTATCAAATATTTATATTATTTAGTTGATATTTTAGTTTTTTAAGTAATCCACTAAATAACTATAATACTTTCCTTTGTATTATGACATTTAAAGTGTGAATTTTTTTAAAACAAATAATATGCCACTAAACCACGATTTCTTACCCAAGGGACAAGCCATTGTTCTACGATATATAAATAAAATAGTTTGAAATAAAACTGTCTTACATATGTTTTATTAACAAGAAAACACTTCAATTTAAACAATAACATAGAGTTTGTGTCATTATCTGATGTTTTTAAGTGTTTTTCCTAGTGGTTAAGGTAGGGGACAGGAAAGACAACATTTTTATAAATTGACCCAATAATAATAATAATAATGACAATAATTGGGTAATAATACGTTGGTGGTTGCTTATATTTGTCCTATTTCACACATGTACTAGTGTGTTTCTTAATTATTAATGTATTTATCTTACTATGTATTCATGTATTTCACTACCGGTGTGTATGTATGTATGTATGTATGTATCTGTCTGCCTGCCTGCCTGCCTGCCTGCCTGCCTGCCTGCCTGCCTGCCTGCCTGGGAGGTTTTTCTGCAGATAATGATTAGACAACCCTTGTGTGCGACACCGCACTAAGGTTGTGTGAACATTTGTGTGCAGGCAAACTCTCCGTGGCTTATTACTCTATGGATTATTCCCACTTTATAATTGATGCACGTTTGTTTTGGAAGACAAAATGAAACATGTTTCTGGAGGGGCGGTGGCGTGTAACAGTCAGAACTATTTGCTGACGGCATGGGTTGGAATTACGAGGCGGTGTTGTGAATGTGAAAAGGCTTTATGTCTTATTAATGCTTTATGTCTCACAAGGGACAGAGTTAATCAGTTGTGTATGTTTTCAAAGAGTGGATAGTGAAGATAAATATTTGAGGTGTCAGGAGCTATCTCCCTAGTCTGTTTGTGCTAACATTCCACTCCTTGCCACTCCTTGTCATGTCAAACATAGCAATGGTACGGACTAAAATGAGTGGAATGTTCACACAAAACAGGTTCTGGATTTCAGGCTACTATCTCCTATCTTTCAGAGTTCATGTTAAACATGTAGTTTAATGTATAGGTGGGCTTGGAGGTTGCTTACTGTGGTGAAATTCACTAAAGCCTTTTGAGCTTTAGTTGTTGACAGGGTTCAACACCATTACCACGATTACCACAGATAGATATACTGTAGCATTTCAATGTAAATTGTCATAGAATGCAGTTATATTTCAAATAGTTGTAAAAACTATTTTTAATCATCTGAATTAAAGGGGAATTTTACCTTGAAACAATTTTTTTCACACATTTTTCATTGGCCCACTTTTTGATATAGTCGCACAAAATTGTACATTTCAACGTTCAAATTTTCAAGATACAATATAAGGCATTCAGTCTTCTGATGCTTCATATAATGTACACTTAATAATTCAAGATTGTTTGCTTGTCTGTATATTTGTCTATTTTATCAATTTTATACTTCTTGGCCTTGCCAAGCTACCTTGCAAAATAGGTATTCTGACATCAATTGTGAATTCCTGGTTAAATAAATGTTAAATATATCTATTTTTATAAAAATGTAATCAATTCAATCTAAAGTGCACCCGTGTGTAAATAAGGTGTATATAAAAACTCTCTCCACTGCACTATACTGTAGAATTTTCAAACTGGCCCTCGACTGGTGATGTCATCAAGTCGGAAAGTAATCTACAGACGGGGAGAAACGACGATGATGGATTCTATATCTAAGCTTCCTTTGTTCCACGGTGTTCCTCAATGAGCTTGCAAATTGCTCTGATCTTAAACACAAAGCGCTCTCTCACTCCCTTTAACTGACTGGATAAGCGGCCGGCGGGACCCGGCAGGACGATGTGAATCGGTGAGAAACGACAGACGATAACAATCTTTTCCCTACATCAAAGGGTGAGTCACCTCTTTCATTCATGTCTACGCTCTTAGAAAAAAATGGTTTGACTGTCCTCATAGGAGAACCCTTTTTGGTTCCAGGTAGAACCCTTTTGGGTTCCATGTAGGACCCTTTCCACAGAAGGTTCTACATGGAACCCAAAAGGGTTCTATGCGGAACCGAAAAGGGGTTCTCCCTGGAATGAAAAAGGGTTCTCCTATGGGGACAGCTGAAGAACCTTTTTGGAACCCTTTTTTCTAACTCTAGCTCTGTCAGAGGTAATACCTCTCCTTCTTTTGTATCCTGTGTTTTGCCTCTGTTGTATGATATCTGCTGTTGTCATTTTGACCGAATCTCCCATTCATTAATGCTAGATTCCTTAATTGAAACAATAACAAAGTGTTTTCCCCACCTGTTTTGCTAAAACGCTAGGGGATGGGGCTGGAGAAATGTAACCACCCTCAAATTCATAGACAGATCTATGGATGCAAGGACTGACCATCCATGATATCAAATGTATAGTTTTAACCATGTTTTGAGGCTATACAGTGTTTGTTTACATTTGTTGTTTACAAACATTGGAGTAAAACAAGCTTATATTTTGGGTTCTGATGGGGCACGACAGTTGAACTAAGCTCATGAGGCATTTATCAGTTATATTATTCAAGAATCAATTGGTATATATAATTTATTTATCTGTCTAAAAATGGATATAGTGTAGCAACTAAGGACTTTAGCTTCCAGACTATATATACTAAGTAACCATTCCTGATCAAGTGCATGAACTACAGTCTTTGGGCCAATCCCAAATTGACCCAAATGCCCAATGCCCTTGATCTGAGGGGATTGGACAGGTAGGTGCAAGCAATATGGTAATAGCACTATTTGCATTTTGGGAAGCACATCTTAAGAATTACAAATAACAGTACATTACTTGACACATTAAAAGGTACCCTGTAAAGTTTAATATGAGTGGTATGTATCTCAAATTCCACCCTATCATTTAACTTAACCCAACCCTCCCTCATTTTCAAACATGGAATTAGAAAGGGGAAAGGGGGATACCTAGCCAGTTGTACAACTGAATGCATTCAACTGAAATGTATCTTCCGCATTTAACCCAACCCCTCTGAATCAGAGAGGTGCGGGGGGTGCCTTAATCGACATCCACGTCAACAGCGCCCGGGGATCAGTGGGTTTACTGCCTTGGTCAGAGGCAGAATTACTGATTTTTATCTTGTCAGCTCGGGGATTCAATCCAGCAACCTTTTGGTTACTGGTCCAACACTCCTACCGGCCAGGCTACCTGCTGCCCCCTACTAAGAATGACATAGTAAAAAATATTTTTTTTTAATTTAGCAGATGCTCTTATCTAGAGCAACTTACAGGAGCAATTAGTGTTAAGTACATTGCTCAAGGGCACATCGGCAGATTCTTTTCACCTAGTCGGCTCAGGGATTCAAACCATCAACTTTTCGGGTTACTGGCCCAACGCTCTTAACTGCTAGGCTACCTGCAGTGTACCCAGTTTGACACATGATCTCATCTTTTGTATTAAATACGATGTCATTGTATGTTCATGTTGGATTCTACTGTCTGCACTATTACCATGTTTGTTCTGGCTCAGAGATGTCAATCAGGTTCATTGTTAATGGTGTATCATAGAAGTTATACATTGTCCTTCAGAAATCAAATCATCAAATAATAACTTCACAGACTATGGCAGTTCATCCTCAAACAATAGGAGAAGCTGATAGCAGCTCATCATGTATGGGACTTAATATGCCTCCCAAATGGCACCCTATTCCCATGAAAGTGCACTATTTTTTACGAGGGCACATAGTCCTCTGGACAAAAGGAGTGCACTATAAAGGGAATGGGGTGCCGTTTGGGACGCAGTTTCATCTATGACCTGAACTATGGGCTCCGTTAATCAAAGGGCTTGTTATTGCCAATGAGAGCTCACTTAATTGCCTAGGCTTTCCTCTCACACATATTTAGCTACTGTAGTATACCCATCTGCCTGAGTTTTGTTCTCTCTTTCCCCTCCTGTATATTTTGCAACAAGCGGAGGGGGGGTTCTTTCTCATCGGAGCGCTGAAAAGAGTCTTTGTCTGGGCCCCTGAGCACCTGGACGGAGTTATCTCACTGTGGCACTCGCCCTCTCTCTTTTTCTCTCTTTCTCACTTTCTCTCTACCTCTCTTTCTCTCTACCTCTCTTTCTCTCTACCTCTCTTTCTCTCTACCTCTCTTTCTCTCTTTCTCTTTCTGGATTGCTGTCTTCCTCCACCCCACGCGCTAGAGATGCCCTCTCTCTCTCTCTCTCTCTCTCTCCACCCCACATGCTCTCCCTCTCTATCTCTCTCCCTCTCTCTCTCTCTCTCTCTCTCTCTCTCTCTCCACCCCACATGCTCTCCCTCTCTATCTCTCTCTCTCTCTCTCTCTCTCTCTCTCCCTCTCTCTCTCTCTCCCTCTCTATCTCTCTCTCCACCCCACATGCTCTCCCTCTCTATCTCTCTCCCTCTCTCTCTCTCTCCCTCTCTCTCTCTCTCTCTCTCTATCTCTCTCCCTCTCTCCACCCCACATGCTCTCCCTCTCTATCTCTCTCTCTCTCTCTCTCTCTCTCTCTCTCTCTCTCTCTCTCTCTCTCCCTTCCTCCCTCCACGCTCCAGAGATCAAGCACCACCTTTTCTCTCTCATTCTTATGGTGTTTCTCCCAGGCAGGCCATGGACTGGTGGCTGGCTTTAGAGCTCACTCCCTGACCGTCCCATCACTGATCAGATGGGTCTTAAGGGCCTGCCACTCACCAGTGATCTGATGGGTCTTAAGGGCCTGCCACTCACCAGTGATCTGATGGGTCTTAAGGGCCTGCCACTCACCAGTGATCTGATGGGTCTTAAGGGCCTGCCACTCACCAGTGATCTGATGGGTCTTAAGGGCCTGCCACTCACCAGTGATCTGATGGGTCTTAAGGGCCTGCCACTCACCAGTGATCTGATGGGTCTTAAGGGCCTGCCACTCACCAGTGATCTGATGGGTCTTAAGGGCCTTCCACTCACCAGTGATCTGATGGGTCTTAAGGGCCTGCCACTCACCAGTGATCTGATGGGTCTTAGGGCCTGCCACTCACCAGTGATCTGATGGGTCTTAAGGGCCTGCCACTCACCAGTGATCTGATCAGCCACAAGAAAGGCAGGGCCACTCAGCTGGCTACTAGCTACCTGGGTCGTGTTCATTAGGGCAAAACAGCAAAAATATTGTGCAAGTTCAGATAGCAGCTCCCTGTTTCACTCCATTTTTGACACAGTTTTATATAGAGGCAAAAGAAACGCACACCTATTTAGGCGAGGTGCTGGCTAACGGAGTAGAACACTTGGAAAAGAAAAGGAAAGCCGCACACTCATGTAACTCAGATGCAATAATTTAATAACCTAATAACCAACGTTTCGACAGACAAGCTGTCTTCATCAGGGTATAATGACAAACACTGCTAGTTTATATAGTGTCAAAGGACACACGCAGGTGTCTGTAATCATGGCCGGGTGTGGCCTAATAGCATTGGTTAATTCACAGATAAACAGAACATACAAAAAACATGGATAGCATACGATCATAGATACAACTTGGCTACATAGGCCCACAAACATTTACAATAAATAGCAAAATCACAATAATCACAAGAATGGCTTCAGATCAAAGTCTCTGTTGAGACTGAAGCAAGGGTCTTTAAATTAAAGATCCAGATAGCCTCTAGTTTTAACAATAAGTTGTCGAGGTCACCCCCTCTCCTAGGGAGGGTGACATGTTCGATGCCGATATAACGTAGGGACGAAATCGAGTGGTTCGCTTCCAAAAAGTGGGCAGCGACTGGGTATGTCAAGTTTTTGCACCTAATGGTGCTACGATGCTCCGAGATTCGTACTTTTAATTCGCGCTTTGTTTTACCCACATAATGTTTACCACAAGGACAAGTTATAAGATAAATAACTGCCTTAGTGGAGAACGTAATAACACCTTTGATTGGGATCTGTTTCCCTGTTTGGGGGTGTTTGAAGGTTCTACATTTGTAAGTGCCATTGCATTGAGCACAGCCGTTACACTTGTAGTTTCCATCCGGTAGAGGCGCAAATAGACGTTGTGCAGGGATATTTAGGGGTGGTAAATCCGAGTTTACCAATTGATCTCTGAGGTTTCTGCCCCGCGAGAGTACAACCAATGGAGGGTCCGAAAACACATGACCAATACTGTCATCGGATCTAGGACACAGTTTTATACCATTCCCTGCCTTCTGAACATGAAACTGTATATGTGCTGGGTTGTGGAGATGGGTCAGGCTGCAGGGGTTGTGGATTATGATACTGCAGATTAGCTGTTCATATATTTTCAATTCCATTTTATATATTTCAGTCATTGGTACATTGACATTGAAATCCGAGACATCACATAATGTAGACAGGTGTATGATTTAAAATACATTTTGTCAGGGGTGTCCAAATTCGCTGTGATTATAAAATCATATTGCTTAATTCATTCGTAGTCCATTCATATAAATTCTATAGGTCCAGTTTCCCGTACACAGTTAGTCCTGGATTAAAAAGCACTTTCAATGGAGATTGAGTTTGCTTTTTATTGCTGGACTAGGCCTAATTTGTGTACAGGAAATTGCCCCACTACGTAAGGACCAAAAATAGCCAAAGTGTTTAAATAATATTAATCATAATTAAATTGTTTCATAATTCCTAAATTAATACACACAGTATCTTGGCAATAACAGTCTCCTATTAACACAAGCTGTTGCCACAATTAGCTGTCTGGGTGTGTGTTGAGTCTAAGTGGTTGTTGACGTGTGGTGGGGGGGTAAAATACTTGACCTCCATTAGAAGGTGTGGAACCCCAATTAACCTGACCATCCAACCATGGAGGAGCACGGCACCTGGCCACACTTTCCCACGACACATCTGGACGTTTTCTGGACGTTTTCTGGATGTTTTCCACATAAGCTATTGCCATACAACTTTGTTCATTGTGGCAAGTTGTAAAGATTCTATAAAAACTTTTTTTAACCTTTATTTAACCAGGTAAGACCCATTGAGGTTAAAAAACCTATTTTGCGAGGGCGACCTGGCAAGAAGGCAAAACAGGGAAATAGCAGTGTGTACATAACATATTACAGAAAAATACAAAATACACACAAAAGACAAAGTGTCACAAATTACAGATACATTTAAAGATTAGAAACAACTGCAGCATCACAAACAGTGTCGTCGATCAGAGTCTTAAAAACAGGCAACTCCACTAACTCCTCTAACTTTAATATATTTTGAAACATGTTCCAGGATGAAGGGGCATTATGGGAAAAATATTGTTTCCCCATCTCAGTTCTAGCCTTAGGAACAGACAAGGAGAGCAGCGACTGTGAACAAAGATCTAGTGATGCTAATAACAATCCACTACAGTGCAGTTAAACTATCCTGAGCATTATTGAATGTTATTATAAGATGCCATTACTAAAAGATGCATTATTGAATGTTATTATAAGATGCCATTGCTAAAATATGCGTTATTGAATGTTATTATAAGATGCCATTGCTAAAAGATGCATTATTGAATGTTATTATAAGATGCCATTGCTAAAATATGCATTATTGAATGTTATTATAAGATGCCATTGCTAAAAGATGCATTATTGAATGTTATTATAAGATGCCATTGCTAAAAGATGCATTATTTAATGTTATTATAAGATGCCATTGCTAAAAGATCCAATATTGAATGTTATTATAAGATGCCATTGCTAAAATATGCATTATTGAATGTTATAATAAGATGCCATTGCTAAAAGATGCATTATTGAATGTTATTATAAGATGCCATTGCTAAAAGATGCATTATTGCCTTGTTTTTGCCACTGTCAGGTTGACCTATGACATATGGACACGTATTATGGTTCCATTGCAACCCAGGCAATTCCAACCTATATGGAATCATCTGTAGGCCTACTTTAGTTCCTTCTTTGCATGGAATTCCTGATTATCATCTACGTTTCCAATCCTGATGCATATCAAATCTACATTTTCAGAGCATTTGAAGACTATTTGCATAAACGATTTAAATAGGATGAGCCCATGACTGCAAAGTACCGCAAGCAAAGCAATGTGTCTGGCAATAATTCATTTAGTCTATAATCTTAACTGGTATGTTTGCTTTCCCTTCTCTGTTTTTCATCTCTCTCTCTCTCTCTCTCTCAATTCAATTTCAATTTAAGGGGCTTTATTTGCATGGGAAACATATGTTTACACTGCCAAAGCAAGTGAAATAAATAATAAACAAAATTGAAATAAACAATAAAAAATGTACTATGTCTCTCTCTCTACAGTTTCTCTCTCTCTCTCTCTCCATTCCTGCCCTGGCTTTCCTCTTGCTCAGTCTCTCTGGGTCTCTCTCTCTCTCTCATTAGGAAGTGTTAGAAACTTGCTGAAGTGAGAAATGCACCGGCGAGAGCTCGTTGTCCTCATTAGAACAAGAAGACAAGAAGAGTGACGAGAGGCAACGAAGGGGAAACAATGGCGACAGTGTTTGATTGTCGAGCCCCGAGCCGGTTGAGGGCTTTGTCCCCCCGAAGAACAAAAGCATTTGTTTGCATGTGTTCAACTCCATTCAACTTCACCACGTCCAGGTGCAAAAACCAACTTTGCGAAGAACATCACAACTCATCACACCTTTGCACGGCTGATGACCGGCCAGCAGTCTCCCCCAATCCTCCGGCCGTGGCTGATCAAAGCTCTTGTGTTACAATGTAAATATTGTGCTGACAAATTAATTCCACCTCATTACTTTCATGGACTGGACTGTAAAGACACAGACAATAATTTGGTGGTAGGCCTACAGTAAACTCTCTCTTTCGCTCGCTCGCTGGGGTTATTTTCGGGAGTTCACACAATTAGGCCTACACAGCACGTGCACACGGGTACACACACTCACGCTTCTCTTTTACACACACACACACACTGGGCAGTGTTAGAATTAATTAACGCCAATCAGTTTTGGTGATGTTGTTTGTGAACTTGATCTTGGTAACCATTTATGTCTTCATAATCGTGTACAAAATGATAGCCTACACAAACAAATTCTTGGAAAATATTAGCCTAAATACTAATACAAAATTATAGTAAAGAAGACTTGATGAGCAAAAGAGACCAACTTTAAAATAATTACCTGAAAGTCGGGGAACCCTTTACCAAATATATCCTCAATATCCGGGAGAGGTTTATCAAATGTCAACACAATCTCACACTCAATTCGTGCAAATATGTACAAAAAGTATTTTTGTGCGTTTTTGTGTGACTTAATGTATAGGAAAAGACACACCTTTTTGTGCGACTTCATTCATAGGAAAATAATTTTATTCGGGGCCAAACTTTGGAACAATCTTTTGAAAGTTATTAGAGTAATGCACAATGGGCAGTGGTGTTCTACACTGCCTTTTTTTTTGTGTCCCACATTTATTTATATAAAAAAAAAAAACTTGTTAACAACCCAAAATTCTTAATCCACCAGGTTATCACCAAAATAATTATAATATAATAGTAGCCTTACGTTGTTGTTTTTTAAATGAATGCCAATACTGTTTCTATGCTTGTTTTCTCTTTAATACTTTGGGATACTGGTGCATTTGTAGTCAGAAAGGCCCTTATTTCGTGTAGGCAACAGTAGGTCTACACGGTTTTCTTCATAACTCATTTCATATTTCATGGAGCCTACATTACAACATTTTCTTCATAATGTATTTAATACAAGGCTCAATTTCTTCGTGTACATTACACAATTTCTTTCATAATGCACTTTATACAAGGCTATGTTGAATTTTATGAGGTTGCCAGATTGGATAAAAACATTTTTTTTTGGGGGGTTATCGATGAAGGTATTTGATTGGTAAATGGGGATACAGTTTTATGATGAGAAATTATAATACACACCATAATACACACACACATATACACAAACACTTACACACATATACACACACTCACTTTGTTTGTACTCATGTTATAGCCAACTCTTGACTTTTGTATGAATTATTTTTAATAAATATGTGTATCTAGTTGTCATGTATTCATTATCTTTAACTGGTTAAATGTTTGTAGTTTGCATGTTTCAGTATTGATTAACATGGTTAAATAGTCGTAAATCTCTACTTGATTTAGCTTTTTGGTATATTTGGCATTTTTATACATATTCTGTATTTCCACTGAAGAAAGCAATAATTAATCAACACACTACTATAAATAAATGGACACTACCTGTTATAAAATGGAAATTGCTCTCCGTATATAAATGGTGAGAAATGCTCAGTCTGAAGCCATTCGGCTATGGGTTTCACAGCCCTATTATAATGATTATATCACCTTAAAAAGGGTTTATTTACAACCTCTGGGGTATAACATGTTGGGCAAAGCGGTATAGGAGAGTCTGACATATAACCCCTAACTTGAGTTCAGTCTTCACCAATGAGAACCAAGAGGGGCCAAGCTTCATCCTTCTTGACAGGGAAAGGCCTCGATTCTAGGCCGTAGAAAATCCTACAACCATCTCATTAGATCAGAACAGGATGGATCAACAGTGATTCATATTACTGGTTTGCATCTTTAAAAAAGGATAGTTGTGTTTTGCTGCATAACACACTTACATATTTATTTTTGTATTTTATTATGGATCCCCATTAGTTGCTGCCAAGGCAGCAGCTACTCTTCCTGGGGTCCAAACACATTAAGACACTTATATTACACATAAAACAAAAGATAAAACAATACTCTGTTCTGGACTTGGGTTTGTGAAGAGACCTCTGGTGGCATGTTATGTGGGGTATGCATGGGGGGTCCAGTAGTTTAAACTGTGTGCTAGTAGTTTAAACAGACAGCTCGGTGCATTCAGCATGTCAACACCTCTTACAAAAACAAGTAGTGATAAAGTCAATCTCTCCTCCACTTTGAGCCATGAGAGATTGACATGCATATCATTAATGTAAACTCACTGTGTACTTTTAAGGGCCAGCCCTGTTCTGAGCCAATTGCAAGTCCCTTTTTGTGGCACCTGACCACACGACTGAACAGTAGTCCAGGTGCGACAAAACTAGGGCCTGTAGGACCTGCCTTGTTGACAGTGTTATCAAGAAGGCAGAGCAGCGCTTTATTATGGACAGACTTGTCCCCATTTTAGCTACTGTTGTGTCAACATATTTTGACCATAACAGTTTACAATCCAGGGTTACTCCAAGCAGTTTAGTCACCTCAACTTGCTCAAGTTCCACATTATTCATTACAAGATTTAGTTGAGGTTTAGGGTTTAGTGAAAGATTTGTCCCAAATACAATGCTTTTAGTTTTTTTTCTTCATATTTAGGACTAACTTATTCCTTGTCACCCATCTTAAACTAACTGCAGCTCTTTGTTAAGTGTTGCAGTCATTTCAGTCCCTGTATTAGCTGACATATATAGTGTTGAGTCATCCGCATACATAGACTCTGCATACTCAAAGCCAGTGGCATGTCATTAGTAAAGATTGAAAAAAGTAAGGGGCCTAAACAGCTGCCCTGGGGAATTCCTGATTCTACCTGGATTATGTTGGAGAGGCTTTCATTAAAGAACACCCTCTGTGTTCTGTTAGACAGGTAACTCTTTATCCACAATATAGCAGGGGGTGTAAAGCCAATACACAAATTTTTTCATCAGCTAACCATGATCGATAATGTCAAAAGTCGCACTGAAGTCTAGCAAAACAGCTCCCACAATCTTTTTATCATCAATTTCTCTCAGCCAATCATCAGTCATTTGTGTAAGTGCTGTGCTTGTTGAATGTCCTTCCCTATAAGCGTGCTGAAAGTCTGTTGTCAATTTGTCTACAGTAAAATAGCATTGTATCTGGTCAAACACCATTTTTCCCAAAAGTTTACTAAGGGTTGGTAGCAGGCTGATTGGTCGGCTATTTGAGCCAGTAAAGGGGCTTTACTATTCTTGGGTAGCGGAATTACTTTGCTTCCCTCCAGCCCTGAGGGGGGCACACTTTCTAGTAGGCTTAGATTGAAGATATGGCAAATAGGAGTGGCAATATTGTCCGCTATTATCCTCAGTAATTTTCCATCCAATTTTCCATCCATATGATCAAATCAAATATTATTTGTCACATACACGTGTTTAGCAGATGTTATAGCGGGTGTAGCGAAATGCTTGTGCTTCTAGCTCCGACAGTGCAGTAATATCTAACAAGTAGTATCTAACAATTTCACAACATATACCTAATACACACAAAACTAGTAAGGAATGGGATTTAAGAATATATACATATATGGACAAGCAATGACAGAGCGGCATGGACTAAGATACAGTAGAATATTATAGAATAGAATGCAGTATATACATAATAATAATATGCCATTTAGCAGACGCTTTTATCCAAAGCGACTTACAGTCATGCGTGCATACATTTTTGTGTATGGGTGGTCCCGGGGATCGAACCCACTACCTTGACGTTACAAGCACCGTGCTCTACCAGCTGAGCTACAGAGGACCACATATGAGATGAGTAGTGCAAGATATGTAAACATTATGAAAGTGACTAGTGTTCCATTTCTTAAAGTGGCCAGTGATTTCAATAGGCAGCAGCAGCCTCTAATGTGCTAGTGATGGCTATTTAACAGTCAGATGGCCTTGAGATAGAAGCTGTTTTTCATTCTCTCGGTCCCAGCTTTGATGCACCTGTACTGACCTCACCTTCTGGATGATAGCGGGGTGAACAGGCAGTGGCTCGGGTGGTTGATGTCCTTGATGATCTTTTTGGCCTTCCTGTGACATCAGGTGCTGTATGTGTCTTGGAGGGCGGGTAGTTGCATTCAGCAGACCGCACCACCCTCTGGAGAGCCCTGCGGTTGTGGGCAGTGCAGTTGCCGTACCAGGCGGGGATACAGACCGACAGGATGCTCTCAATTGTGCATCTGTAAAAGTTTGTGAGGGTTTTAGGTGCTAAGCCGAATTTCTTCAGCCTCCTGAGGTTGAAGAGGCTCTGTTGCGCCTTCTTCACCACACTGTCTGCGTGGGTGGACCATTTCAGTTTGTCGGTGATGTGTACGCCAAGGAACTTGAAGCTTTCCACCTTCTCCACTGCGGTCCCGTCGATGAGAATAGGGTCATGGTTGTAATAACACTTTAAACAGGTAGTTTGTAAATGTGTAGAATGTGTTTGTTTTGGGTCCACACTAGTAAATTCACTTGTGTAAATTAGACAGTCACAGAGGATTTTCTTCTGAATAATTGGTCAGGGCATAGCACTTTCCATTAAGCTTCAGGCAGCTTTGATGTATGGCTTGATCACACCTGTAATGACTACTTCTATCCGCCACGCCCATTGTTGCTTATCCATTGTTCACTAGATATATCAATGTAATTACACCCAACACAATGTTGAAAAACAGAATGCTTCCCAACACTAGATCACATAACTAGACGTGAGCAGGATGTGGTCCCAATGATGCCACCAATGTAGCGGAAGAAAGTGAAAGCTGCAACAGGGACTCCAACCAGGTCTCATATGTGGCAAAGTCAACTCTAACGTCTGTTGCCATGAAAGCCTAGTAGGCCTCTGGGCAGAGGCAGTAGGATTACAATGCTGACATATGCCTTGTTACAATAGCCAAAGTATATAACATGATTGACACAACCGTAATAATCATCATGAAACGGCCTTGGAAGTGTCATATGTGTAAGACAACATAATTCATTATTTTACATTAACCTGTTTAACTGCATTGATGTGGCTTAATTGATCATAGTCCAGGCTTGTTATATATGCAAATACCATGCAGTTGCACCAGGGGAATTTAAACCCCCAATTTATTTTTACTGGTCTTCTGTTTCCCCCACATTTATTGATTAATGAATTTCCCATCATGAAAATGTATCCCCATTCCCCAATCAAATACCTTCATCGATATCACACAAAAAAACAGACAATACAGCTTTTTTACTCAAATCTGGCAACCCTCATAAAATCCGACATAGCACCAGTATCCCAAAGTATTGCGAAAACAACCATAGAAAAAAACATTGGCATTAAAAATAAAATAAAAACATAAGGCTACTATTGTATTATAAACATTTCGGTGACAACCTGGTTGATTAACAATATTGGTGTTTTAACATGTTTGTTTTTTTATAAATAATGTGGGACACAAAAAAAGGCAGTGTAGAACACCATTGCCCAAAATGCATTGCTCCAATAACTTTCAAAAGATTGTTCTGAAGTTTGCCCCCCAAAATGTATTTTCCTACGAATTAAGTCGCACCATTTTTTTTGTATTTTCACATTAATTAAGCCACACAAAAACGCACGAAATCTGCTGAAATACTTGTTGTACATATTTGCACGAATTGAGTGTGAGATTGTGTTGGAAATGTATACACATTGGACATACTGCTATTCGTGTTCTACGAAAAAAAGAATCCACAATAATTAGCATCTATTTGAATGGCTTAAGTTCCATACTTCGACACCTTGCACTTTCCCAAATAAATAAATTGACACGCAAAAAATTGCACCTGCCACACCTGTCCTTGAGTAGCCGACCGTCAATATAAACGCGTCTGTCATATCTTTATCCTGTTATGTTAAACATTCCTATTAACAACAATATTCCAGGAGGCTTTTGGTTTATGATTCCATGCAGCAGATAATGGGGCCTGATATTTTGATAAGGGCAGAGTTGGGTTTCCCTCAGCTGCTCTGGGGAGAGAGAGAGAGAGAGAGAGAGAGAGAGAGAGAGAGGGAGGATTTTCGCCTTCTTATAAAGACCGCTGGATGCGCTTCTAGTGCTCAGTAGTACACAGACACACAGAGAGGATACACTGGTGGCAGGACTGGACCGGTGACGCAGAATGGCTCAGAACGGAACTACAGAGAACGGGGTGACGGGGCGAATGGCGAGGGGGAGCCCTCCCGCATGCCTTTTCCTCAGCCGGTCAAAGTGCAGGAGATACGCCACACCAAGGTGAGACGCACGTCTTATTGAAGTAACATAGCAGCAATCACTGAATAGTGAAAATGTAATGTGAAAAAAAGTATTAAGCCGAAACATCTGAAACACCGGTATGCACAACTTTTGAACTATTTTGAAATATATATATATATATATATATATATATATATATATATATATATATATATATATATATATATATATATATATATAGTACTACTGCATTGTTGGGAAAGAGCAATCAAGAAAGGCATTTCACTGTACTAGTTAGTGCAAGTGACAATACAAACTTGAAACTTGAGTGTAAAGTATAAGGTATAATTTAATGTAAAACTACATGTTCAATACATCATAAGCCAAGGCAGGTGATTTTCGTCAAGTTATTCTAACGCATGTTAGGCTGTAGCCTGTGCGTAGGCTAAATGTTGTGGTTTGCCTGTTGGTGTGATATCCATGTCTTCATATTGGAGTTGGATCCAAAAGGTTGCATGAAAACTATATTTGAAAACCAAAAAACACACATTATTTATGCTCCTGTGTTATATTGCTTCCTGGTAGTAGCCTAATGAACAGGTGCGTTGTAAAACTTTATTTTAATTTTTTTTAAGCGTCTTTCTTTGTGTTCAACAGATTTTTATCAACAATGAGTGGCACACCTCTGTCAAAGGAAAGACGTTTCAGACCTTCAATCCAGCAACAGGTGTCAAAATCTGTGAAGTGGAAGAAGCAGACAAAGTATGTACCTAAAACATAAATTCATGTCCCGATTAATAAATTGACTTGACGAAATAAGGAATGTTTGCGAAATTAAATTAACAGAATTAGTTTACACCTACTGCAGTGACCCTGACTTTTTTCCACCTCTCTTTATCTCTCTCAGTCTGGTTCTGATTATCTAGGCCAGGGGTATTCAACCGGGGGTACAGGTACTGCAGGGGGTCCGCGAAAATATTTTATTTTATATACATTATTTTTTTCAACGTTTTTATGAATATCGCTAGCAACAACAGAATAAACACATTTTTAATTACATACCTACAGTAGAAAATAGGATCATGTTTTATTTCTAATGATGTGAACTTAATTTCTCAACTCCTAATATTGAGCAAATTACACTCATTGGAGCCAATTAAACTCGCTGGAGTATCTGACATAGGCTTTGAAAAAGCACCCGTCATTAGGCTACCAGTCATTAGGCTACCAGTCAATAGGCTACCAGTCAATAGGCTACCAGTCAGTAGGCTACCAGTCAGTAGGCTACCAGTCAATAGGCTACCAGTCAATAGGCTACCAGTGTGGCAAGTGCCGTTCGCTGCTGGTAAGCTTTTTTGACTTGGACATACATTTTTGCCAACACATGGCTAACCTTTGTTTATTAACCAGCTAAACAGCTGATCTTAGCGAAAATATTTCTGGAGTTACTACCTTTCTAGCTAATAGCCTATGTTAGAGATTATACTTCCTCTTCCAATTATAATGTGGGGGAGGTCAAAATAATGAAAAATTCTTTACCAAATCTGTTCATTTTAAAATGTTGATTACTTCTCCTTGCCATTATCATTCACCTGATGATAAGACAAGACATGTGAAATACATGTTTTTTGCTAATGTATGATGGCGGTCCCTGGGTTGCCAGTTTGCCTGGGAGGGGGTCCCTGGTCAAGAAAGATCTAGGCCTATATGTTTCATTTCCTTTTCCATAGCCTAATTGAAAACCAAGAGCGCGACTGTCTATCAACTCAATACCAAAGTATTTTATTAGGCTACAGACAAAAATAAATTTGTGCGAATGAATTAGGCCTATCAATTATCATTAGCCTGCTCATAATTGTAACTTATGCAAAATAACATTACGCATAGAAATGTTATAGGTAGGTTATCAGTTGTCCGTGTGAAAGCTGTTGATGTGTACCTGAAGGCAGATGTGGACAAGGCTGTAAAGGCTGCCAGAGCGGCCAGCCAGAGGGGCTCGCCGTGGCGAAGGATGGATGTGTCAAGCCGGGGGCGACTCCTGCACAAGCTCGCAGACCTGATCGAGAGGGACCAGGCACTGCTAGCGGTAAGTTGTCGATATAACGGTCTATTAACATCATTTGTCTCTAGACTGTAGTAGGCTACAACTAGCAGCCTATTGGTCAACTTTACACCTGACACCTGCGTTGTGAAGGTAGCCTATCATCTATTCTGGGTATCCAGAGATAATTGACAGCAGCAGCGCAGTGCGCAATGCACCAGATGCTGAAAGTGCATGATCTGTGATCGCGACTCGAGTAATATATATTTTTCAGTTCTACACTTGTTGCTATATAATCCCCACACAACCTTGACATTCATTCTAATATTGTTGGTGAGAGCCTGTGAGACTTTAGGCCTGTGTGTGGCACAAGAGAAGCCATAAAAATACATTATAAAGAAGATCAACTTGCATGAAATCTCTCTCTCTTTCTCTCCCTCTCTCTTTCTCTCTCTCTCTCTTTCTCTCCCTCTCTCTTTCTCTCCCTCTCTCTTTCTCTCCCTCTCTCTTTCTCTCTCTCTCTCTTTCTCTCCCTCTCTCTTTCTCTCCCTCTCTCTTTCTCTCCCTCTCTCTTTCTCTCCCTCTCTCTCTTTCTCTCTCTCTCTCTTTCTCTCCCTCTCTCTTTCTCTACCTCTTATCTGGTGATTGTGTGTTTTCCTCCTCCCTCCTCACTGTAAAAAATGCAACTTAGAAAAAGTACTTGTAGGTTAAATATAAAAATTGGGGAAAAGTTTAACTGACATGGAATTGTATTAACAGGGGACTAATGGACTAAATACCAAAATATAGTTTTTGAGTGTAGTATTCCTTTAACATAAAAAAATATAACAGTCTTTTGTCAATAATAAAATAATTTCCATGCAAAACATCTATCAAAAACATATTTTTAAGTTGATTGACATAGACTGACCAGGTGAATCCAGGTGAAAGCTATTATCCCTTGTTGAAGTCACTTGTTAAATCCACTTCAATCAGTGTAGATGAAGGGGAGGAGACAGGTTAAATAAGGATTTTTCAGCCTTGAGACAATTGAGACATGGGTTGTGATTGTGTGCCATTCAGAGGGTGAATGGGCAAGACACAAGATTTAAGTGCCTTTGAACGGGGTATGGTAGTAGGTGCCAGGTGGGTGCAACTCAATATTAGGAAGGTGTTCCTAATGTTTGGTATACTCAGTGTATAGTTGAGTTAGAACAATGTTTTGGCCAACTTAAAATATGAGGCTTATTCAACACATGTACAAGCGTGTATTAATACGCATGTATGAATTGGAAATGTGTTTTCTGCATACCGGTATCCCAACTCTCCCTGAGAGATGGTCTGACATAATTAACAGCAACCCCTAGAGCAATTAGGATTAAGTGCCTTGCTCAAGGCCACATCAACAGAATTTTCACATTTGTGACTCGGGGGATTCGAACTAGCAACTTTTCAGTTATTGGCCCAACGCTGTAAATACTAGGCTACCTGCCGCCACTTCTCCAAAAAGTTGAGTAAACTCAAAAGTCTGTGGAACTAGTTACTAAAAGATCTTGAGTTGGGCCACCTTGGATTATTTTTTTACAGTGTAAGTCAGATATTACAGTGGTGGGTGATCCGAGCCATGTTCCAGTGCCTTCTCAATCGAGTTTCCAGATTGCATTAGGAGTCCGATTTGTAAATGAAACATTACAGATGTGAGTGAAGTCATATTATGGGATTGCATGTGGCTGCTAATTGAAAACATGCTCTGGGAGGGCTGCTTGTGCTGGGGTATCGCTAATTACACTAACCCCTGTTCTGTTTGTGGGAGAAATAAAGACCAGATTTAGCATTTAGCCCAATGAAAAGACAGGATAAATCTATTGGTGTTCTAGCTCTGTGGCAGTGCTTCGTCTCTTATTATATTTCAATTTGCTTTGGTTGAATGTTGGAATTAGATCTTATTGGTCAAATAGCCTACATATATCGTGGTCCTCTGTAGCTCAGCTGGTAGAGCACGGCGCTTGTAACGCCAAGGTAGTGGGTTCGATCCCCGGGACCACCCATACACAAAAATGTATGCAGCGGCGTGACTGTAAGTCGCTTTGGATAAAAGCGTCTGCTAAATGGCATATTATATTATTATTATATCATTGCTGGTGCTGCACTTGAGCTGGTTCTCCCATAGAGATAGATAGAGGACTCTAGAGCCCGAAAGCCTGATTTAGCATGGGCCGCATCATTGAGGACTTTCACCATTTTGAAGTAGCCAACTGGGTGGGACTCCAATGGGTTAAGGAAGGATCACAAAATGATGTAGCTGGTCCGCACTCAAAAAGGAGATTCAAGGTTTCTTTATAGTATTTAGTTCATTCGGTGGTAGGTAGATAGACAAACATTTCGGCCTTCCTAAGCCTTCAACAGTGTAATTCACAAGGATCACATAATTCCATCCGGGTCATCAGGAGGGATCAGCCAATGAACTATACTCGTAAGCAAACATTCCATAACTGCAGGTGGCAATAAATCACCAATCTTGGCTTTATACCTGTTCAGACAACACACTCCAGGTGGCAGTATGCATCCTTTCTGTTTGTTTACCAACTCATAGAAGTAGTTGTAGAATAAAATGGACTACTTCAAAATGGAGATGCCAGTGCACTCACAGATGCCATAAATAGGACTGATACAAAGAAGAGTCCTCTATCATTCTCTATGGGTTCTCCCCAAACTCCAAGGTAAATCAAGCGCACCTCAAATACTTTCAAGTAGGCCTATTTTAAAGTATTTTACGTATTTGACCCAGGTTTTTAGTAAACACTTGACTTGTGTCTCACTTGACTTGAGAGAGTCAATCAAAGAACTTGAGTATCATAGCACCTTTTAAGTGTACAAATCATGTTTGACACAGTTGGTCTCACCATACAAAAATGTTCTCTTCCCCAACACATTCGGCTTAGTGGTTTCAAGCAGCTTGTGTCCGTCAAAGAGTTTAGTAACTTACGTACAGTCACTTATTGAAATACTGTCAAATGCACAACGTCATGGATTGCTTTTGTCAAGGTTTCTGTCCACCCCTCTGCTCTATAGAAATGATTGTTAATCTAGATTTGAAATACATTTGATATGACATTCAGATGAGATTCAGATGGATCTGTTGTATTTCATGGTCATATAATGTTCCAGCTCACACCACCCTTGGCTACACAGAGAGACAACCCTGCTAGCTATGGCAGCCATGCCGTACCCAGTGCCTCTACTCAGCCTCATATTCATTTATCATTATAATCATTATAACTTTTCTTTCTGAACCAATTAACTCCCACAGCATATTAACTTATTGGCGCACGTCGAGGGCATAAAACATTGTTTTGTAGCAACCAAGGCATTGATGGTGCTGCGCTTGCAGCTGACTGTGCAAAAGATGAGAGAACCTCTCAAAATATATTTTTAGTTATATTATTAGTTATTCCTTGTTTTATTCTATTGACATGATTCTGCCTCAGATTTCCCATTTTAGAAGTTAGGACAGCCTGCATTGATGTGGCCTTATTGCGCCATGTTCAGTGTTTCTGATTATGACTATTCCTTCTCTTTTACAGACCATGGAGACTATAGACACTGGGAAACCCTTCCTACATTCTTTCTTCATTGATCTGGACGGCAGCATCAAAACCCTTAGATACTATGCCGGTTGGGCCGACAAGATACATGGCAAAACCATGCCTGTAGGTAAGTGTCTCTGTGCTGCTTTAAACCCTTTTAGATTGCCAGACTATTACTTTAACCTACAGGTATAGTGCATTATGATGTGGTCATAATGTATTGTACGATTTGTTAAAAGCATGTAGGCTTATGACCCCTTGTAATGTCTAAGTATCATCTCATAATGATCCAGTTATTACCATTTCATACATTTATAATATAACAAGATTTCCAAACAGTGTTATTACAGGTAATAATGCATTATAACTGACAGCTTTTGTTAAAGTATTGCCCAAAAAGGTCCATGACCTGTCAATCTGAGCAAGCTGTTTCGCAACAATCACTTGTCTCTCTCCTTTGTGGCGTAATGGCTCACATAGACTCTCTGTCCAGTATATGATTAGCCCACTGGTTCTGCACAGTCGTCAAGAAACGAGTTAATTAGCAGTCGAGTCACTCAGCCGGTCCATCAATTGTCCGCAGACCTGGGTGGCATCTCATCCGTCCTCTTAATACTTCCCCCTTGCACAGTGTCAAAAACCATCCTCGGCCACCACGGCAGGACGTCAGATAGACAAAACAGGCTTCCCTCTTTCCTCCTGATTAGATTCCAATGGGGCAGTTGAGAGACGAAAGGCTGCCGAGGACAAAGGAAGAGGAAGAGGGGGCTGATGGTAATCAGCGAGGTGCAACAGTCTGTGTCGGGATTAGCTGAGAATCAGACACTCCAGATCAGTGCCTCATCAACGCCTCCGAGCTAGTCCCTCCCCCTCCCTCCCCCTCCAGCTCTGGGCCTAAATACAGCTCTGGGCCTAAATAAGCGAAGGTGCACTACATAGGGAATAGGGTGCCATTTGGGACACAGTCTAATTCCCTCTACTGTACATCCCATGTCCACTCCACTGGCTATGGAAATGTAACCTTTGATAAGCGGTATAGCCTGGGATGAGTAGGCTCACCCAGTACCCCGGGAGATAATAGGGCCTGGGAGATGACCGTTGTGTGTGTAGGAGTCTGTCTGTCTGTAATCACCACATACATCAATAGGAGAAACAAGAGAAGATCAGTGACACAGAGTGAGAGGATCGGATTGAACCGATTATCTAGGCTATCAGCTGGGCTTTTGTGGAGGTGGAGGGGGATCATGCAAAATGTCACGGAAGCAAGGTGAAAGGAAGCTAGGTGAAAGGAAGCAAGGTGAAAGGATGTAAGGTGAAAGGAAGCAAGGTGAAAGGAAGTAAGGTGAAAGGAAGTAAGGTGAAAGGAAGCAAGGTGAAAGGAAGCAAGGTGAAAGGAAGCAAGGTGAAAGGAAGCAAGGTGGAAGGAAGCAAGGTGAAAGGAAGCAAGGTGGAAGGAAGTAAGGTGAAAGGAAGTAAGGTGAAAGGAAGCAAGGTGAAAGGAAGCAAGGTGAAAGGAAGCAAGGTGAAAGGAAGCAAGGTGGAAGGAAGTAAGGTGAAAGGAAGCAAGGTGCCATAGGGCTCTGGTCAAAAGTAGTGCACTGTATCAGGAATAGGGTGCCATTTAGGAGGCAGCATTGGAGTCAGTTTGTTGTTCTAGTCACTATCTCAGAAGGATTGACCTTAGTTGCAGAGATACTGTGGTACAGTAGTGGGAAAGGATTTTGGAATGTCTTGTGTTGGTATAATTTCATGTTACTATGCAGTATTATACATGTATTTTATAATAGACAGTTTCCTGTCTTTGTTTTATGTTAGAGTTGGGGGCACTAAAAGGTTTGGTTGCACCACAGTAGACTATTGGTGGAACAATTGCTGCAACGCATGTGCAACATGGTGCACTAAGATCTTGTAAGTTGATAGTTGTTGAGACAGGGTTTTACAGGATTTTAACAAACCTTTCAGTACCCGCAACACCCAAGTAAGTAACTTCTGCTTAACAAAGTAGTTTAAGATAAACTCTATTGCATAAACATTCTAACTTAACTTATTTATAGTTCAACTATATTTACCATAAAAAGCCAGTTGACTACTACAGAGAAAGAGGAGGGTGGGACATTGCAGCAATTAAATGGGGGACACTTTTAATTGCCCCAACCCCATTCCAAGAAGGTCAAGGGTGACATTTCACCATAAACAGTAGGCTTAATAGTCTGGTTATTGGTGTCTCTAGATCCACCTGCTCTATTTCCTTCTATTAAACAGGACTTTCAGCCATGTGAGTAGCAAAGCACAGGGACTTTTAGGACGGGCAGAGGATGAGTGTCAAAATGACTGTGTTCCCGTTTATATGGAGAGCTTAATAAGGATATTTTTGACCATCATTCGAAAATGCAAATGGTTGATGTAGCTAAATAAATGAGAAAGGATGCCACATTTAAACAGACTTTAAACTTGAAGTAATGTGTCATTTTGAATGGAGAGAGATTGATAATGAGTCTCTTGTTGTTGTGTTGTTGTTTCTCCAGATGACACTTTTATGTGTTTCACCAAACATGAGCCCATAGGTGTGTGTGGAGCCATCATTCCAGTAAGTAAGACCAGTGGCTGCTTTGTGTTTGTGACTCTGTAATAATAATATATGTAGAATCTGCTGGCAGGGTGTGAACAAGTACTAAACACATACTACTGCTGTGCTACAGCTAAACACAATGACTTGGCAAATAGGAGTTGTGAAATTAACCTGCATTGACTTAAAGATGCATGCGCACACACACACACACATCACGCACCCACCACCCACCCACCGACCCACCCACCCACCCAACGGCCCACCCACCCACCGACCCACCCACCCACCCACCCAACGGCCCAACGGCCCACCGACCCACCCACCCACCCAACGGCCCACCCACCCACCCACCCAACGGCCCACCCACCACCGACCCACCCACCCACCCAACGGCCCAACGGCCCACCGACCCACCCACCCACCCAACGGCCCACCCACCCACCGACCCACCCACCCACCCAACGGCCCACCCACCCAACGTTACACCCACCCACCCACCCAACGGCCCACCCACTGACCCACCCACCCACCCAACGGCCCACCGACCCACCCACCCACCCACCCAACGGTCCACCCAATGGCCCACCCACCCACCCGACCCACCCAACAGTCCACCCACCGACCCACCCACCCACCCACCCAACGGCCCACCCACCCACCCACCCACCCAACCACTCAACGGCCCACCCACCCGACCCACCCACCCACCCAACAGCCCACCCACCCACCCACTGACCCACCCACCCACCCAATGGTCCACCCACCCACCGACCCACCCACCCACCAACGACCAGCGCCCACCGACCCACCCACCCACCCAACGGCCCACCCACCCACCCACCCAACGGCCCACCCAGTGAAATTGTGAAATTCACCTGCATTGACTTAAAGATGCATGCGCCACACACACACATCACGCACCCACCCACCCACCCAACGGCCCACCCACCCACCCACCCACCCACCCACCCACCCACCCACCCACCCACCCACCAACGGCCCAACGGCCCACCGACCCACCCACCCACCCAACGGCCCACCCACCCACCCACCCAACGGCCCCACCCACCCACTGACCCACCCACCCACCCAACGCCCAACGGCCCACCGACCCACCCACCCACCCAACGGCCCACCCACCCACCGACCCACCCACCCACCCAATGGCCCACCCACCCAACGTTACACCCACCCACCCACCCAACGGCCCACCCACTGACCCACCCACCCACCCAACGGCCCACCCGACCCACCCACCCACCCAACGGCCCACCCAATGGCCCACCCACCCACCGACCACCCAACAGCCCACCCACCAACCCACCCAACAGCCCACCCACCCACCCACCACTCAACGGCCCACCCACCCGACCCACCCACCCACCCAACAGCCCACCCACCCACCCACTGACCCACCCACCCACCCAATGGTCCACCCACCCGACCCACCCACCCACCCACACACCGACCCACCCACCCACCCAACGGCCCACCCAACAGCCCACCCACTGACCCACCCGCCCACCCAACGGCCCACCCACCCACCCAACGGCCCACCCACACACCGACCCACCCCACCCACCCAACGGCCCACCCACCAACGGCCCACCAGCCCGCCCACCGACCCAACCACCCACCCACCCACCCGACCCACCCACCCACCCACCCACCCAACGGCCCACCCACCAACGGCCAACACCGACCCACCCCACCCACCCAACGGCCCACCCACCGACCCGCCCACCCACCCACCCACCCGCCCACCCACCCAACGGCCCCACACACCCACCCACCCAACGGCCCACCACCGACACCCACCCAACGGCCCACCCACCCACCACCCACCCACCCACCCAACGGCCCACCCACCCACCGACCCACCCACCCACCCAACGGCCCACCCACCCGCCCACCGACACACCCACCCACCCACCCACCCACCTAACGGCCCACCCACCCACCCACCCAACGGCCCACCCACCCACCCACCCACCCACCCAACGGCCCCACCCACCAACGACCCACCCAACGGCCCACCCACCGACCCACCCACCCACCCAACGGCCCACCCACCCACTGACCCACCCACCCACCCAAAGTCCCACCCACCCAACAGCCCAGCCATCCACACACACAGCATTTGTGTCATGCCCGATCATGGCACTTTGCCTACCATATTTCCACTGGGAAAGGCATTGTAAAGTAGTCCGTCATTGTAAAGTAGTCCGTCATTGTAAAGTAGGCCGTCATTGTAAATAAGAGTTTGTTCTTAACTGACTTGTCTAGTTAGATAAAGGTTAAATAAAAAATAATAAATAAATAAATCCCTCATACGCTGGACAGTGTGTGTGTATGTCAGAGGTGTACAGTGCAGTGAGTTTACCTTCACTGTAACAGAATCCCCACAGACGATAGCCATGGGACATAGTCTCAGATACTGGCCTACAGTACAGCAGGCTGTTGGAGATTTAGAATAGTGATGGACGGACGCCACATTGGCACCAAAACTCTCCTTTATTCTAGAGACAAGGGAGAATGTTATTGTGTGTGTGTGTGTGTGTGTGTGTGTGTGTGCCAAACACAAGAGCCGTTCATCAAGCTTTTTACTGTCAGTGCTGTCACCCCAAAACCATATTGTTCCGTGCCTCAGCTCCAAGGGCATTACATGTCCCTGGCACGTACAGAAATATAACTCTTAGCATGCATGTTGACAGTCATAGATCAGTAGAGCTGCAGCAATAACGAGATAGTTAAATAGATGCTGTGTCCCAAATGGTACCCTATTACTTACATAGTACACTACTTTTGACTGAGCGCTATAGGCTGTAGTGCACTATATAGGGAATAGGGTGCCATTTGGGATGCATTAGAGTAAATGATCCCATTATATTCTCAGGTAACATCTTTCTTGAAAGTGCATTTTGAGGTAAATGCAACTTTATTTGGAACAATAACAAAAATGAAGATTTGAGTTTGGACTGGTCTTAAAAATGTTTATTCGTAAGTGGGTCGCAGTAAAACTGCACTTTACCAACTTCAACTCGATCTGAGGGGTGAAATTAAATCTTGGACATGTACTGGAAATCTAATCCTAATCTCTACCTTTTCTTTTCAAAGCACTCTCGCTCTTAATCCAACTGAAGTGTACCGTTAAAGGAACACGACTGCTTACAACTATACATTAAGGTCACATCCCAAATGGCACACTCCTCCCTATATAGTACACCACTTATGACCAGGGCCCCCTCCACTATATGGGGAATACGGTGTCATTTAGGATGCAGACTTGCAGATCCAAAAAAACATCCATATTTCCTTTTTGATTATAACATAATCAGATTGCTTGGGGTGGGATAGCAGTCCATGTAGGCTAGCGTAAAGGCTATCACATTGCACAGTGTTCACTACAGTCTAGACCAGACGGGTGTCCTTTCTTCTTCTACATTTTGACTGACTGAATGCGGCCAATGGGCTTTCTCTACTAGCATAAGTCTATATCTTCTTATGTTGCTCCGGCAACAAAGGAACAAGAAGGCTGTTGTTCGACATGGGAGATTATATCATCAAAATGAAATTTATACTGAAGGACGTCGTGTAATTACTAAAAGCACCACTGGCACTCACGCAGACCATGAGTCATCGCTTAGGAAAACAGGAAGCTCGTTTTTAGGGTTACACATCCAAAAAAATCCTAATTGTGGCAGCTGTATCCAAATCATTGTAAAAGTTAACAATGCTTAAACAGTAAACATTAGGATTCTTACACGCGTTTGCTGTCTAATATGTGTTTGAGGGCCCAGTTATTTGTTCATTTGTTTCATTAAGTTCTCTGGAGGGAAAATAACAGGGCAGAGAGAAGAAAGGTTTTCTAAGCAGATTGTTTGAATCATCACTTTATAGGATGACAGAACAATGGTCTTGTTATTTCTCTCGAATCAAATCATCACACTTTTTGCTCTGTACTGAAAGTGCTCTATCTTGAAAACTTGGCTGCTGACATGCAAAAAAAAAAAGGATCATATTAACAGTGGACTAATGAAGAAAATACTAAATTATATACACTTGTTTTGTTTCTCCTAGTGGAACTTCCCCCTGCTGATGTTCATGTGGAAGGTGGCCCCAGCGCTGTGCTGTGGGAACACTGTGGTCATCAAGCCAGCCGAGCAGACCCCTCTCACAGCCCTGCACGTAGGATCTCTCATCAAAGAGGTGAGAGAGACTTTCAAGTACAACAGGGGCCTCCAACTCCATTGCTGAAGAGCTATACTGGGTGAGCAGGCTTTTGTTCCAGCCCAGCACAAACACATTCAATTTGGTCGTGGTGCAGACTGAAGGGGCCACGATTGGTTGATTATTTGGAACAGTCAGGTGTGTCAGTGTTGGATTGGAAGTAAAGCCTGCACTCTCTGTAGCTCTCCAGGATCGGATTGGGAGAATCCTGCATTGTAATGAAGAGAGATATTATATGCAACTATCCCAAAAAACTATCCTAAAAGTGAACGTGCACTTTCTGTCCTTTATAAGAAAAACAACAGGCAATCTGTTGGTCCTCCTCAGGACACATGAACTATTACATCTGTTGACCAGGAGACACACCTGAGGTCAAACTATAGACCCTTCTCCTCTCCTCTCCTCTCCTCTCCTCTCCTCTCCTCTCCTCTCCTCTCCTCTCCTCTCCTCTCCTCTCCTCTCCTCTCCTCTCCTCTCCTCTCCTCTCCTTTCCTTTCCTTTCCTTTCCTTTCCTTTCCTTTCCTTTCCTTTCCTTTCCTCCCTCTCTTCTCCTCTCCTCTCCTCTCCTCTCCTCTCCTCTCCTCTCCTCTCCTCTCCTCTCCTCTCCTCTCCTCTCCTCTCTCCTCTCCCTCTCCTCTCCTCTCCTCTCCTCTCCTCTCCTCTCCTCTTCTCCCTCTCTCCTCTCCTCTCCCCTCCTCTCTCATCTCCCCTCCTCTCTCCTCTCCTCCCCCTCCTTTTCCCTCCTCTATTACAAACATCTTTCCCTTCACTCTGCTCCTCATGTCGGGGCTCAGGAGAGCAAATATGAAGGTCTTCAGCGTAGAACCTAAATCAATACAGTGTGTGTTTGTGTACATGCGCGTGCTGTTGTGCCTGTGTGTATGTGTGTACAGTATGAAATTAGACTGTAGTAGTGACTCGCAGGTCATGAGACATTTGGTTTCAAACCTATTTGGCTTCTCTTCCCGGCCATTACTCCAAATGATCCCAGGCTGTTTTATACCCAGAGAAAAGCCCCGGTCTTATGCGATTAGACCAGCTCGCTTTTATCATGTCGACGGTAATGATTTTGAAAGGGAAAGACAAGAGTTCTGCTTCTAATCATTGGGTAAATGAGAGTTGTTCAGCCAATCAAAGACGACAATGGAAATTGAATAGAAAAAAGACGTATTTATTATATATATTAAATAACAAGCTCCTGGTGCCGCCTGGTGTAATCCGCTGAGTAACTCTCTGATACTCACACACTGTGCTCCTTAAAGGGACATTTCACTCCTAAATGAAAGTTTGGCCTATGTGTCCGGACCTTAAGAGTAGTCTAATGTCAAGGTGAAACCACGTCCCACAACATCCGTTTTGTGTGTAGATCCTGCTAACTTTGATTTGAAAAGTGTAATGTACCTTTAACTCATCCATGTTGACTGAGTTAAGAGGTAGCGAGAAGCGTACCTTATTCCCATGCACATGGTGCTGATCACTAACATTCTTCGTCGGGTTGCCATGATAGGCCGGTTTCCCCCCCGGAGTGGTGAACATCGTGCCAGGGTTCGGCCCCACGGCAGGCGCAGCCATTGCTAGCCACATGGGCATCGACAAAGTGGCGTTCACGGGTTCTACAAAGGTACGTGCATGTTTGGAAGTATGCATAATGCTGGAAGCGACGGGGCAACTGGTTGGAATAATGTGTTTTTTTGTAACCGTTCACTGTCTGTTCCAAGATTAACAGACCTGGGTTCAAGTAGTATTTTCCTTTCAAATAGTCTGCCTGGAGTGTCAGATGGGCGGGGTTTGCACTTTTGGGACTAGTTTGTGTGTTCCATTGTACCAGACAAGCTCAATCAAGTGCAGCTAAAGTATCAAAAGGAAACAAATACTATTTGAACCCAAGGCTGAAAATAAATGATTTTTCAAAGCCAAGTGGGGTACAGGATTGTATGATAAAAGTCAAATTTATTTGACACTTGTTTAAACATTTTGGTATCTTTCTCATTTCGGCATGCAGTACATGCTTTCATTAACAGTCTGTCTCACCGATACCAGTCCCTCGTGCCCTATCAAATCCCAATGTACATTTCAAAAAGTATTTGTTTGAACTGAATGTCCCGTATGACACATTGTTATATGACTTCCCCCTGTGATCCGTCCTCGCCCTGTTTGTCTCCCCAGGTAGGCCAGTTGATCAAAGAGGCCGCAGCCAAGAGTAATCTGAAAAGAGTGACTTTGGAGCTGGGTGGGAAGAACCCCTGCATTGTCTTTGCTGACTCGGACTGTAAGTGATGTGGTTACTGTCTCTCTAATAAACCAACAAGGCAGACAGGGAGAACAAAGACAGCAGCTTGGCTAGGCGCAGAGGAAAGGGCTTTGACACAGTGTGTGTGTGATCAACAGTGTGCCTGTAAGCAATAGAGCTCGAGACTGATTGCGAACTGTGTGATAGTTAGCGTGACGGACATTGTGCCATCGTGACTCCTATCCTATAACCACGATAACCCAGCGGGCAAAACTGGTTGCAATGACGTCTTTACGACGTCTCTGAAGACGTCATGGTCAGGTTGTCTACTGGTTGTAAAAGGACAGGGTTTCTGTTCAATTTGTTTGTGACCAGAAAAATACATGTTTACCTGGTTCTAATCTTGTTATCTGACATCTCTACGACCAGAAACCAAGTTTACAATCAGGAAATGATGTCATAATGATGCCAAATGTTGCCCTCAAGGAAGATGTTGCCAATTGTTCTGTTATTGCTCTGAGGGACTCTAATGGAGGAAAGGACAACCCACACTCACTGTATTAGGCTATGTCCCAAATGCCACCCTATTCCCTATAGTGCCTATGGGCCTCGGTCACAAGTAGTGCACTATATAGGGAATAGGGTGGCATTGGACTCCTACTAGTCTTAAATGTAAATGTAAATTTAGAAGCAGCAGAGGTCACACAAATGGAGGCGTTTTGGCGACAGCCTTCGTCAGCATTTCTCTTATGTTCACTAACAGTGCAGTTGGCGGTGGAGGAGACCCAAAAGGGAGCCTTCTTCAACCAGGGCCAGTGCTGCACGGCCGCGTCGCGTGTCTTCGTGGAGGAACAGGTCTATGAGGAGTTTGTACGCCGAGCGTCGAGAGTGCCAAGAGTATCGTCATAGGAGACCCCCCTGGACCCCACGCACATCACACGGACCACAGGTATCTCTTCTCTTTTCTCCCCCTCTCCCCCTCTCCTCTCTCTCTTCTTCTTTTCTCCTCCTCTCCCCCTCTCCTCTCTCTTCTTCTCTTCTCTTCTCTCCTCCTCTCTCCCCCCTCCTCTCTCTTCTTCTCTTTTCTCCTCCTCTCCCCCCTCCTCTCTCTTCTTCTCTTCTCTTCTCTCCTCCTCCCCCCTCCTCTCTCTTCTTCTCTTCTCTCCTCTCCCCCTCTCTCTCTCTTCTTCTCTTCTCTCCCCCTCTCCCCCTCCTCTCTCTTCTTCTCTTCTCTTCTCTCCTCCTCCCCCCTCCTCCTCTCTCTTCTTCTCTTCTCTCCTCTCCCCCCTCTCCTCTCTCTTCTTCTCTTCTCTCCCCCCTCTCCCCCTCTCTCTCTCTTCTTCTCTTCTCTCCTCTCCCCCTCTCCTCTCTCTTCTTCTCTTCTCTCTCCTCCTCTCCCCCTCTCCTCTCTCTTCTTCTCTCCTCCTCTCCCCCTCTCCTCTCTCTTCTTCTCTTCTCTCCTCCTCTCCCCCTCCTCTCTCTTCTTCTCTTCTCTCCTCCTCTCCCCCTCTCCTCTCTTCTTCTCTTCTCTCCTCCTCTCCCCCCTCCTCTCTCTTCTTCTCTTCTCTCCTCCTCTCCCCCCTCTCCTCTCTCTTCTTCTCTTCTCTCCTCCTCTCCCCCTCTCCTCTCTCTTCTTCTCTTCTCCCCTCCTCTCCCCCCCTCTCCTCTCTTTTCTTTCTCCTTCTTCTCTCTGATTGGAGTGTTCTGCCAGAGAGGCCTCTCAGACAGGTGTTTCTCAGAAACTCTCCACTGACACAGAGCAAGTCGTCCGAACGCCACAAACCCCAGTCATTGTGTCTGTGATGCTGGCCAGTAGAAAAGCATCTCAAATATGTCGACTTACACCAAAATGCTCAAATATGGGGCAACAGACAGTATTCAAATCAAATAGAATTTTATTTATCACACGCGCTGAATACAACTGGTGTAGACTTTACAGTGAAATGCTTGCTTACTAACCTTTCCCAATGATGCAGAGCTTAAAAATAATAATACAAATAAAATAGTAACACAAGAGGAATAAAATAAAAATACACAAGAATGCAGCTATATACAGGGAGTACCAGTATTAGATCAATGTGCTGCTATATACAGGAGTACCAGTATCAGATCAATGTATATACAGGGTACCAGTACCAGATCAATGTGCTGCTATATACAGGGAGTACCAGTACCATATCAATGTGCAGAGGTACAGGGTATTTGAGGTAGATATGTACATGAAGGCAGGGTAAAGTGACTAAGCATCAGGATAGATAATAATATGAGTAAAATAAAAAACAGAGTAGCAGCAGCAAATGATGAGTGTAAAAGTGTGTGTGTGCATGTGTGTGCATGTGTGTACTGTATGTGTGTTTGAATTGGTATGCGTGTGTGTTATGTGTGTGCGTATGTAGTGTATGTGAATGTGTGAGGGGTTTTGTGTGGGAGTGACAGTGCAGTGTGTGGGTGGTGGTGAGTGAGTGAGTGAGTGAGTGAGTGAGTGAGTGGTGTGTGTATATGGTGTGTATATAGAGTCTAGTGAGTGAGTGAGTGAGTGAATGTGTGTATATGGTGTGTATATAGAGTCTAGTGAGTGAGTGAGTGTGTGTATATGGTGTGTATATGGTGTGTATATAGAGTCTAGTGGTGAGTGTGTGTATATGGTGTGTATATAGAGTCTAGTGAGTGAGTGTGTGTATATGGTGTGTATATAGAGTCTAGTGAGTGAGTGAGTGAGTGAATGTGTGTATATGGTGTGTATATAGAGTCTAGTGAGTGAGTGAGTGAGTGAATGTGTGTATATGGTGTGTATATAGAGTCTAGTGAGTGTACGTAGGGTCAGTGCAAGATAGAGTCAGTGCAGATAGTTCGGGAACCATTAGTTGACTATTTAGCAGTCTGGCTATTTAGCAGTGTTATGGTTTGGGGGTAGAAGCTGCCTTGGAGCCTGTTGGTCCGAGCTGATGCTCGGTACCGTTTGCCTGGCCGGTAGCAGAGTGAACAGTCTATGGCTTGGGTGGCTGGAGTCTTTGGCAATTATTCACGATTAGATCAGTTCCTAACTTTGGACCAAATCCTACAGATGTAGGATCTTCAGTTGAGCCAGTTTGCTACGGCAGGAAAATAATCCTGCAGCAACAGGAAATTTGCATTTTTATTTAACTAGGCAAGTCAGTTAAGAACAAATTCTTATTTACAATGACGGCCTACACCCGGCCAAACCCGGACGACTGGGCCAATTGTGCGCTGCCCTATGGGACTCCCAATCACAGCCGGTTGTGATACAGCCTGGAATCGAACTAGGGGTCTGTAGTGACACCTCAAGCACTGAGATGCAGTGCCTTAGACCGCTGCGCCACTCGGGAGCCCAAGGATTTGGTTAATGGACATTTTTGTAGGGGGTTGATACATTTTTCATAGGGCAAATCAAGTCTGGAATTTCTAAGCCTTTTTTAAAACTCAAATACACTAAAAGTTAGCATTTCCTGCGGTGCAGGAAAGTTCTCAGCAACAAAAAAAGTGATCAAATGAAGATCATACATCTGTAACTTGGAGAGCTGTGTGCTTAACTCAGATATTCATGTAAGTCATGCAGTGAAGTCAATCAAATATTATCTCAAGTTAACTGTGCAGACCACAAATTAGGATTCAGTCCTTTACTTTAAGTCTACAGCTGATAGCATGAGAAGATGTGGGACAGTTACAGAACATAGCCTTCAGGTCTTTTCTGACAGAAACTTCGTTTCCATTACGCCGTTGGCTATCAATGTAGGCTATCAGTACAGCTTCACTAAAGATCGCTTGTGGTGGGAGCAGAAAACATCCCCTTATTTTTCTAGCTGTTCTTTCTTTCTCTTGCTCCTGTGCCAGCTTTGGATGTGTGTAAATGAATACTACCTTTATATCCATTACTTTACCTTTTGTGTAATGACATTACCCTGCCTGCCTCCAACTTAACGAAACCACTTGTCTCTCTCTCTATTCTCCCTCTCTCTATTATCCCCCTCTCTCTCTCTCTCTCTCTCTCTCTCTCTCTCTCGCTCTTCTCCCCCTCTCCTCTCCTCTCCTCTCCTCTCCTCTCCTCTCCTCTCCTCTCCTCTCCTCTCCTCTCCTCTCCTCTCCTCTCCTCTCTCTCTTTCTCTCTCTCTCTCTCTCTCTCTCTCTCTCTCACTCTCTTCTCCGTCTCTCTCCTCCCTCCCTCTCCTCTCTTCTCTCTTCTCCTCCCTCTCTCTTCTCCCTCTCTCTCCTTCCTCTCCTCTCCTCTCTCTCTTTCTCTCTCTTCTCCCTCCCTCCCTCCCTCCCTCCCTCCCTCCCTCCTCCCTCTCTCTCTTCTCCCTCCCTCCATCCCTCCCTCTCTCTACTCCCCTCCCTCTCTCCCTCTCCTCTCTCTCTCTCGCTCTCTCTCGCTCTCTTCTCCTCTCTCTCTCTCCTCCCTCCCTCCCTCCCTCCCTCATCTCCTCTCATCTCCTATCTTCCCCTGTTCCTCCAGATTGAGCAGAAGCAGTTTAATAAGATACTGGAGTTGATTGACAGCGGGAAGAAGGAGGGAGCCAAACTGGAATGCGGGGCGTGGCCATGGAGGACACAGGCCTCTACATCCAGCCCACCGTATTCTCCCATGTCAAAGACCACATGCGCATCGCCAAGGAAGAGGTAAGAGATCCAAATGCTGATCTATGGTCAGTTTTGTGATTTTCTTGTCAGATGGTTAAGGTTAGGATTGGGGGATGATGCATCCGTCCACCACAACGCTGCCTGAAGAAGACTCTAGCAGTCGAAAGCGTCCTGATATGAATTATAAACTGGGTGGTTCCAGCCCTGAATGCTGATTGACTGACGGCTGTGGTATATCAGACCGTATACCACGGGTATGACAAAACATGTATTTTTACTCTTCTAATTACATTGGTATAAAAACAAAGAGAGTCGCACTCTATGTATAAACACCCAGTCATTTATTGGGTAAACCACCAACCTTCCGGCATACATTGGTAACCAGTTTATAATAGCAATAAGGCACCTCAGGGGTTTGTGGTATATGGCTAATATACCACGGCTAAGGGCTGTATCCAGGCACTCCGCGTTGCGTCGTGTGTAAGAACAGCCCTTAGCCGTGGTATATTGACCATATACCACACTCCCTCGGGCCAGATTGCTTAAATATACCACAGGCTGATCTGATCATTCTGTTCTCTGTATGTAATACCTGTAAATACTTAACTGAAGTGTTTCTGCATCGTATTGGCTGCCTACTGTTTCTTCTTTCGATGATTGGGGGAAGGAAAGCTGATCCTAGATCTGTGATCTGTGTCTACGGGGAACTTCTACCCAGAGCTAGGGGTTTCTGATGTTGGCATTACAGTGATTTCATTCATAAAAATGAGAATGCCACTACTGGTCCAGGCAGTTTTGTTGTATACCACTGCCATCTTCTGGTGGTGTGGTTGAAGTGCAGGTTCAGACAACGGTATATATATGGTTCAAACAAGGTCATCGTCATGCAGATGGATGGAGGGCGCTTCTTTGCATCTGTGGCATAATGACTTCTGTGACAGCATGGGCAGCGATCTTTCTCCGTTTTAAAGTAGTCAATTTCTTCTTGCATTTCTTCTATGAGTCTGTAAACAAATTGAAAGAGTGTATACTGCCACCTGGAGTGTGTTTTCTAAACAGGCATGAAGCCAAGGTTGGGGATTTACTGCCAGCTGCCATTCATTGGCTGATCCCTCCTGCTAACCTGGATGAAATTCTGTGATCCTTCCCTTAACCCATAGAAAGGTCCACCCAGTTGACTACTTTAAAATGTTGAAAGTCCTCAATGGATCTGCCCATGCTAATACAGCCTTTGTGGCACTAGAGCTGTCTATCCAAGTCTATGGTCATGGTAAACCAGGATCGGTATCATAGAAATAGATAGAGGACTCTAGTGGCCAAAAGCCTGTTTTAGCATGGGCAGCCCCATTGAGGACTTTCGACCATTTTTAAGTAGTCAACTAGGTGGGGCTTCCTATGGGTTAAGGAAGGATCGACATCATTCCCTCCAGGTCATCAGGAGGGTACAGTAAATGAATTATACTCGTGAGCAAACATTCCATAACTGCAGTTGGCAGTAAATTGCCAACCTTGGCTTTATACCTGTTCAAACAACACACTGCAGGTGGCAGTATGCAGCATTTCAGTTTGTTTACCAACTCATAGAAGTAGAAGAAGAATAAAATGTACTACTTAAAAATGGAGATGGCATCAATGGCACTGCTCATGCTCCCACAGACGCCATAAAGGGACAGATACAATGTTGCATCCTCTAACTATCTCAATGGGTCGTATTCACTAGACACCAAACTGAACATGTTTTACTGACACAGGGAGGGACTATCTGGACCTGTCAAATAACAAACACCAATGAATATGACCCAAGGCTATTCTGATTGGTGCTAATTGATCTGACAGAGATTCATTTGGACACAACACAACATTGACAGGGTTAAGCAGTGAAGTCATTGCATTTTTAAATTATTTTTTTATTCACATTATTCATCATATCCACGTCAATCCAAATTGGACGTTGAACTGACAGCTGTGCCCTGTGAGGTTTTGCTTTGTCCTTCTCCTGCTCACCATGGCCTGTTTGAATACGTAACAAACATACCTGTCTTTCCTCCTTGGGGTAATCACTGATCCAACACAAACTGATAGGTGTAAGCAACGGTTCTATCGCATAGCTTTACCAATCCAGCCATGTCACATCAGGGATTTCTTCAAAGGAGGGCGGTAGGAAGGATGCATTCGAAATGGGCATGTAATCTTCTCCATGACCCCATCCAGATCTTCGGTCCGGTCCAGTGTATATTCCGCTTCAAGAGCCAGCAGGAGGCCATAGAGAGAGCCAACAGTACGGAGTACGGCCTGGCTTCTGCCGTGTTCACACGCAATCTGGACCGGGCTCTCTCTGTGTCTGCCGCCCTGGAGACTGGCACCGTCTGGTAGGTTACTGTTAACTCCTGAACAATAGTACCATGATAGTATCATTATATATGACTACAACAACAACTATTAACTACTACTATTCCCATCCTAACAATTCATAACTAGTACTAGTATCCAAAATAGTGTAGGGAAGAGAACTGGATGTTAGTGATTGATTAGTAATGCCTGACCAGTTCTTATAAATACTGTAGGTTAGTCCCATAGAGATACTTTACTATTCCTTTACTCCATATGCTACTAACTACTACTTCCTACAGTACCACTTCTATTACCGTTTTACCACTGTACTCCCTATTCACTCCGACTTCGTATCCCCTACTTATACCTCTTCATGTTCCCATGAGAACACAGCTGTGGCTGCACATGGTGGCCACAAGACAGAGCTAGGTAGGTAGGTATCCCAGACAAAGCTCCTCTGTGTGGCAGTGAGAGGAGGACAGGGAGTGGGAGAGAAGAACGAAGAGATTTGAACGGCTGGAGAGACATTTACTTGGCACGCAATATCGGCTGAGCAATCTGTACTGTCCTTAAAGCAACAGGGTTTCCTGAGTGATCATAGCGTTTCTTTACGTTTTACTCCCAGGTCAAGACCTCAGTCTGAACGTTTATGTTACGTTATGGCAGAGGAGTAGGTCCATCAGAACATAAGGTTATGGCCGCATTAGGATTGTGCAAATTAAGGTTATGACACTGGATGAGTGCGACATGCTATCGTGTCCCTGGTGAATTCTGGGAAGGAACTGAAGTTACTGTAAACAAAGACATTACTCTGCTTAGTCTCATCTCTCTCTCTCTCTCCCTCTCTCTCTCTCTGTCTCTGTCTGTCTCTCTCTCTCGCTCGCTCGCTCTCTCTCTGTCTCACTGTCTGTCTCTCTCTGTCTCTCACTGTCTGTCTCACTCTCTCTGTCTCTCTCTCTGTCTCTGTCTGTCTGTCTGTCTGTCTGTCTCTCTATCTCTCTCAGGGTTAACTGCTATAACGCCCTTCATGCCCAGGCACCATTCGGAGGATACAAAATGTCAGGCAATGGACGAGAGCTGTAAGAGTCATTTCTTTTCAACACTCTATGTGTGATGAAAGGGTTTACTAGTTTGTTTGCCCAAACTTTACACTTTTGCAAATGTTCTATACAATGTGAATGATTAGAACAATACAAACTAATTTGTATTTATTAACCTTTGCATTTTGATTCCTCAGGGGCGAGTATGCATTGGCAGAGTACTCTGAGGTGAAAGCTGTGACCATCAAACTAACTGAGACGCTGTGAGGGACACAGGAGGAGACCACACCCCACTGCTAGAGCCCAGCCCAGCACTTCTCTGTCATCAGCCCAGGCTGTGTCCCAACACTCTGAAGCCACTTCCTTTCCTAATCTTCTTGTCTCCTTTCCTTTATCACCTTTGGTCTTAAAGAGTTTGATTGGTGTGTGTGCTGTGCTCAAACCCTATTCAACGCATATTTCACCTATCAGTCAAAGTCACAAGATGTAAAAGCCAAGGAAAGGACGCCATCGAAGGGTGTTGGGACACTGCAGTGGCTTGAAGTGGCTTTCTTTCGTTGGCAAATTAAAGGAGACAAGGAGAGGTGGCCAATCTGGAAGTGAATTGGAACGCAGCCAAACCCTATTAGAGTTTCAGCCCCTCCCACAGCTCTATTGTTCCAGGGGTGTATTCATAGGAACCAAATGGAAGCAAACTGGGAGGGACCTGCCTGAATTTGTCCAATAGAAATTGCTACGGTTTGTTACACTTTGCACTAATGAATACACCCCAGCCCTTTACAATGAGAATCTCCATTGAAAGGTTGTCCTCTGTAGCTCAATTGGTAGAGCATGGCGCTTGTAACGCCAGGGTAGTGGGTTCGATCCCGGGACCACCCATACGTAAAAATGTATGCACACATGACTGTAAGTCGCTTTGGATAAAAGCGTCTGCTAAATGGCATATTATTATATTATTATTATTACAATACCACAGCACTTCACAGCTTCACTAATGCCCACCAACAGACGTGGTGTAGAATTTTGGACCTTCTTTGTCGCCAGTCCCATAGTAGCACGTGGGCCGTGTTCAGCAGAGCACAACATTGTGGAACATTCAGATAGAAATATATTATGTAGAACAAACATGCCTCTGATTTGTAGAATAAGGAATCACCACATCAGCTCTAGTCATAGCATTTCTATCTGCAACATTCCACAACGTTTGCCTACCCTGAACGCAGCCCAGTTTATGCCTATGATCCTGTCTATCTATGTAGGTCTCATGTACAGAGATTAATGTGAGGAATTATTTTGTTTTTCAAAAAAAAAGTTTCTTCATTTGGGTTTTCTGAAATGAATGTTCTTCTCTCATTTTGAGGAGCATTTTCTCCCTTTTCAAATGTTGGAATGAATTTTGATTCTCGTTCTGAACAAGGTAATATTTACCTACATTTTTTACAACTTTATAATGCCCAGAAGAAAGACATGTTTTTAATCCACTACAATAACAATATATAGGTCTAGTACTGTATTAGCAAACCTTAACTGGCATTTTAACACTTTTAAACACTTTACATTGTGTTGCATTTGGAGCTGTATACAATATATTTCAGAGTTGTATGACTTTGCTCATCTATAAGCTCTTGACTAGTGTGGCAAAATTCCGGTAACTTTCCCAAAATTCCCAGGTTTCCTAGAAATCTTGGTCGGATTCTGGGATTTCTGGGAAACCTGGGAATCTTCTGAAAGTTAACAGAATTTTTCAGCACTAGTCTTGACTCCTGAGTACTGTTATTAACACATTGTTATGCCTTGGGTGACGATACCCCTGATTTTTGAAAGCTTTATTATTTTACTGAACTAAATGTAGGAAGTTCTGCAAATGCAAATGAATTGATGAAACGTATTTCTTTACAATACATATGGGGCTGGTTTCCCAAACCCAGATTAAGCCTAGTCCGTGACTGAAACAACCGTTCAATGGAGATTTTCATTTGGGATTTGTGTTTAATCCAAGCACTAGGCATAATCTGTGTCTGGGAAACCGGCCCCTAATTCAATAAGGAAATACATGGGGGTTTTGTCCTAAAACAACGCTACTGAAAACTGCCATTATGTTGAAAATACAAGTAATTTGTACTCCAATGATGTCTCAAATGGGAGGTAAACCATTCCTTGTCGTCACAATATGCACCGTATGTGAGATGTTACAATGTATAACAAACCACAAGGAAACAAGTCCTGTTCATGTTTCTTACACTAGTCTTTTACTTTTTATATGGCTATTTAAATACAAATTCTAAATAAAAGAAAATGGAATGTGTTTGTGATTCGTTTGGATTTTCATGTCATACATATAAGATTGCACACACCTCATGGAGAAAAGCAGTTTCTTGTAATATGATTACCAACAACTGCTAGTTAAAAAGGGCAAGTATCTTTTTTTTAAACTGAGGATTCTGTCTGTCTATCCTTTTAGAACACAGATCTCAATCTTGTCATAAAGTCATTGAGTGCTGCTATATCAAATGTCATCACAGTCCAAGGCACAATGAACATGATCTGAACAGAGAAAATAGATATAATGTATTGACAGTTCAGAACTATCATCAAGCAAACATAAAATACACACACGCACACACACAGTCACAGAACACACACAGGTTTTGCATGATACTAGTATCGTTTGGCTGGCTTTAGGACCATGCTCCGCATTGACATGATTGGTTGACGGTAGGTGAGGGCGGGAGGTTCTATATAAACACAAACTCACTTCCTTGACAACTTCCTTCACAACAGCTCTGCGCTGCTCAGCGAAGCGCAAGAAGTATGAATGCCCTGACTTCTGCAGAGGCCATATCACTGTAAATGCTGCACGGCCAATGCAGACATCAGATTGACCATGTAGCGCCTTTAAGAAAGCAGAGACCGTGCCAGTTTGCTTTGCCAGTCAGCCGTTAAGGCAGTGCGCCGATTAATTTACATTTGATGTCGGCATTTGAACTCGGCTTTATAAACCTTGTTGTAATCTGATAGCCAGGGGTTATTGAATTGGGAGGTGAGGGAGCTCTCCTTTTTGGTGACCATTTGAAACTCAAAGTTATTTTATAGCTATAAAAATATAGGCTGTGATAGCTTTGGGCCTAATTTATATTTTCATTCATTTACCCAGTAGGCTAGAGCAATGTTGGTTTCATGTATTGGTATGAAAATAAACACAACTGAACAACTCGCTATTTAGAGCATTTGCCAAAAATACATGTCCTGTTTTTGGCTTCAAAGACAATAACAATTGTAGGCTATAACAATGTACATTGTCATGCAGTGACAGAATGATCATTGAGATAATGCAAATCATTAATGATTTAGTTGTGCAAAAAAAATGTTTCTTCTTACTTTTCTTGCTGTAGGGCTAGTTCCTCATCATCCTCTGGCTGTATCCCTCATCCCTACCTGTAGCCTACCTGCCTCTGGTAGCATTTACACCTCACTCTGTCATTCTTGCTGGTCCATCTTCCTCAATTAAAATGAGATATTCTCACAGATCCATCTTTTTTGGCAAACGTCATTAAATATTGCTAAGTTATTTAGCTATAGTGTGGATGTAAGGCTGTTAAAAATAATAATAATAATAATTTACCCAGATAGTGCAACTACTGCATAGACAACATAATAATGTCAGACAGAGGGACAAACTGGCCTTGTTGGCTACTATGTTGCAATCGATATTCTCGGAGCCGCCTTGTTTATACAAAATGTTTCAATATTCTCAGAGCCAAATTGTTGATACAATGCTTCAATATTCGCAGAACTTTTCCCTTCCCTGTCGAATAATGCAAACAGGCTAATGCAAACATTTGCCGGAAGCACACGAGACAATCTTGGCGGGATGCACACGAGACAATCTTGGCGGGAAGCGCAGGAGACAATGACTGTCATTGCACACTGTATGCACCGTTCCACAACCGTGGCTTCATATAGCCTATAGCAAGGGGTTGGCAAACTTTTTCATGTGGAGTGCCAATTTACAATTGATCATAACATTTCTAAAGATCTGCTTGCCGGTTATGATTTTCATATAAGCATTGCAGTCTACCTAACTGTGCCCAAAAAATATATAACTGCCAACAAACTAAATAATTACACTGAACAAAAGATCAATGCAACATGTAAAGTGTTGGTCCAATGTTTCATGAACTGAAATAAAAGATCCCAGAAATTTTTCATATGCACAAAAAGCTTATTTCCCTCAAATCTGGTGCACAAATTTGTTTACATCCCTGTTAGTGAGCATTTCTCCTTTGCCAAGATAATCCATCCACCTGACAGGTCTGGCATATCAAGAAGCTGATTCAACCGCATGATCATTGCACAGCTGCACCTTGAGCTGCGGACAATAAAAGGCCAGTTTGGTAAATGCCACAGATGTCTCACATTTGAGGGAGTGTTGCCAGATCCTGATTGGTTTTCTGATCCACGCCCCTACCTCTACCTTTTTCTAAGGTATCTGTGACCAACAGATGTATATCTGTATTCCCAGTCATGTGAAATCCATAAATGAGGGCCTAATGAATTTATTTCAATTGACCGATTTCCTTATATGAACTGTAACTCAATAAAATCTTTGAAATTGTTGCATGTCGTGTGTTATATTTTTGTTCAGTATATACAGGTAAAAGTCAGTAAATTAGAATATTTTGAAAAACTTGATTTATTTCAGTAATTGCATTCAAAAGGTGTAACTTGTACATTATATTTATTCATTGCACACAGACTGATGCATTCAAATGTTTATTTCATTTAATTTTGATGATTTGAAGTGGCAACAAATGAAAATCCAAAATTCCGTGTGTCACAAAATTAGAATATTACTTAAGGCTAATACAAAAAAGGGATTTTTTAGAAATGTTGGCCAACTGAAAAGTATGAAAATGAAAAATATGAGCATGTACAATACTCAATACTTGGTTGGAGCTCCTTTTGCCTCAATTACTGCATTAATGCGGCGTGGCATGGAGTCGATGAGTTTCTGGCACTGCTCAGGTGTTATGAGAGCCCAGGTTGCTCTGATAGTGGCCTTCAACTCTTCTGCGTTGTTGGGTCTGGCATTCTGCATCTTCCTTTTTCACAATACCCCACAGATTTTCTATGGGGCTAAGGTCAGGGGAGTTGGCTGGCCAATTTAGAACAGAAATACCATGGTCCGTAAACCAGGCACGGGTAGATTTTGCGCTGTGTGCAGGCGCCAAGTCCTGTTGGAACCTGAAATCTCCATCTCCATAGAGCAGGTCAGCGGCAGGAAGCATGAAGTGCTCTAAAACTTGCTGGTAGACGGCTGCGTTGACCCTGGATCTCAGGAAACAGAGTGGACCGACACCAGCAGATGACATGGCACCCCAAACCATCACTGATGGTGGAAACTTTACACTAGACTTCAGGCAACGTGGATCCTGTGCCTCTCCTGTCTTCCTCCAGACTCTGGGACCTCGATTTCCAAAGGAAATGCAAAATTTGCTTTCGTCAGAAAACATGACTTTAGACCACTCAGCAGCAGTCCAGCTCTTTTTTTCCTTAGCCCAGGTGAGACGCTTTTCGCGCTGTTTCTTGGTCAACAGTGGCTTGACACGAGGTATGCGGCAGTTGAAACCCATGTCTTTCAAGCGTCTCTTGGTGGTGGATCTTGAAGCCCTGACTCCAGCAGCTGTCCACTCCTTGTGAATCTCCCCCACATTTTTGAATGGGTTTTTTTTCACAATCTTGACTAGGGCGCAGTGATCCCTATCGCTTGTACACTTTTTCTGACCACAGTTTTTCCTTCCCTTTGCCTCTCTATTAATGTGTTTGGACACAGAGCTCTGAGAACAGCCAGCCTCTTCTGCAATAACCTTTTGTGTCTTTCCCTCCTTGTGCAATGTGTCGATGGTCGCCTTTTGGACAGCTGTCAAATCTGAAGTCTTCCCCATGTTTGTGTAGGCTTCAGAACTGGACTGAGAGACCATTTAAAGCCCTTTGCAGGTGTTTTGAGTTAATCAGCTGATTAGTTTGTGGCACCAGGTGTCTTCAAAATGTAACCCTTACACAATATTCTAATTTTGTGACACACGGAATTTTGGATTTTCATTTGTTGCCACTTCAAATCATCAAAATTAAATGAAATAAACATTTGAATGCATCAGTCTGTGTGCAATGAATAAATATAATGTACAAGTTACACCTTTTGAATGCAATTACTGAAATAAATCAAGTTTTTCAAAATATTCTAATTTACTGACTTTTACCTGTATAGCTGGCTACTAGAGAGAGGCGCTGTCCATTCAGCACCATGCCACGGAGCTCCAACATGCCTACCTACCTCTACCGAGGCTCCGTCCATTTAGCGGTTCTGAATCACGGGCGCGGCCTTAGCTCAAAAGGCATGTGTAGATTTTCCTTTCGTGATTTTCGTCATTCTTTGGTCGAGTTTGTTTGTCTCCATGCGTCGTTGTCGATTGCAGGCCTGATGTAGGCTATGCCTTTTATTTCAATCATGTGTAGGATTTATCTGGCATTGTTTGCATTAGCGGTCAGCTGTTTTATTCACGGGTTGCTTTCACATTGATGTCGGCATTTGAAGTCGGCCTTGTTGTGACTTGATAGCGTGTATTATGCATCTATTTCATGTTCGCTGTATGCGCCGTTGCACAAGTAAATGAGTCAATGTATGAGGTTGAGTAGTGGTTGACATTGTGCACGCAGTTCCACATACCTTTAAAAACATATTGCGGTGATAATTAATGGCTGGGGTCATTTTCATTTGTTTTTGCTGTTCTCCAAAATAGCATTTGAGAGTTTTAAAACTATGTAGAAATGCAGTAAATGAGCTTCACATTCCTACAAAAAATCATACTTTGCCATATCCTAGGTTCAGTGGTTTAAAGTGGTCCTCTGTAGCTCAGCTGGTAGAGCACGGCGCTTGTAATGCCAAGGTAGTGGGTTCGACCCCCAGGACCACCCATACACAAAAATGTATGCACACATGACTGTAAGTCGCTTTGGATAAAAGCGTCTGCTAAATGGCATATTATTATTAAGTAAAAATACTTTAAAGTACTACTTAAGTAGTTTTTTGGGGTATCTGTACTTTACTTTACTATTTATATTTTTGCCAACTTTTACTTTTACTTCACTACATTCCTAAAGAAAATAATTTACTTTTTACTCCATACATTTTCACTGACACCCAAAAGTACTCCTGTTACATTTTGACAGGAAAATTGTCCAATTCACACACTTATAAAGAGAACATCCCTGGTCATCCCTACTGCCTCTGATCTGGTGGACTCACTAAACACAAATGCTTAGTTTGTAAATTATGTCTGTGTTGGAGTGTGCCCCTGGCTATCCGTCAATAAAAAAAATAAAATTAATTGTGCCGTCTGGTTTGCTTAATATAAGGAATTTGAAATGGTTTATACTTTTAAATTTTGATACTTAAGTACATTTGAGCAATTCCATTTACTTTTGATACTTAAGTATATTTCAAACCAAATACTTTTAGACTTTTACTCAATTAGTATTGTACTGGGTGACTTTCAATTTTACTTGAGTCATTTTCAATTAAGGTATCTTCACTTTTACTCAAGTATGACAATTGAGTACTTTTTCCACCACTGTCTAGGTTTAGCTGAACTGACGGCACTGGTACAGTAGAATACAGTCATTGTATAGTAGGCTATTCCCATATCCGGGTTATGAGACAGACAGCGTGGTAGGCAGCATCACTGGCTGGAAGTGTTTGGTTTGATGAAATCAGGAAGTTAACGCTTTTCCTTTGCAATCCGTGCTTGTGAGTGTTCCTTCGGCTCTTTTGTCTTTGGTTAAACATTCAGTTGTGGATTTATCGAAGTTTTGCCTGTTCAATGCTTTAGAAGTGCAAAAATCAATACCATTCGACAGTGCATGAACACTACGGACAATGCGGTGAGTAAAAATTCCTCATGAACTAAGTTACACTCATTAACGAGCAACAAGTGCGCACGTTTCGCAAACAAATATGTCTACTTGCTGTCATTGGACGAACGTTTGGCACGTTTCAGCGTTTATAAGCCTAGTAAAGCCAACTTCTTAAAAAATCAAGACCACGCACACAGTTGTGGTTTTAAAGATGTGGTATGTGTAAACCAAAGCGAATGACCTGAAGTGTCGTGTGTGTTCAAGGCCGCCCGAAATAGTAACGTCTCTGTTTTTATAGTTCTGGCTGTCAGCTAGTGTGTGTTTTGCACAGATATTATTTAAAAATACAAATCCACTAAATTAGGCAACTGTGTTGTAATGTTTATTGTATTTTATTGTATATGGGTCAAAAACAATAACACGAGAAGTCATAAAAGTTGTAGTATAAAGCTTCTCATTCGAGACACAAGTACATTATTCTAATTAAGGCATCTCAACGACTATAGTTGTAAATGTTGGGTGGCAATTTGTATATCCATTAACTTTTTGTTATGCAATGTTTGTCTGCTTTCACTTTCTCAAGATCAAACCTATGTCTGTCTGTCTGCCTGCCTACCTGTGTTTTGCAGGGCACTGACTAATGGCTCTCCCTCTGTCCTCCCTCCTACTACAGCCCATCTCTAACCAGTGTCTTCCACCACACCAGTGACTCAGACTGGGACCAGTCCCACTGACCACCACCACCACCCTGTACTGGTCCCAGTTCAGTCCTGCCCTGCTGTGGAGGAGGAGGCATGTCCTACTGGTCTGTAGGCCTCTCCAAGGCCACTGGAGACACACAGAGCAACAACATGGAGGACCAAGAGAAACAAGATGGTGAACAAGATGGTGAGAGAATTCACTTTTACTGTATTGTACTTAGGCTGTATCTCAATTAGTATTTTCCTTATTCCTTGCCTCCTTCTCAACCGTATTGGAGGAGAATGTTCAAGGTCCCTCCCCTAAGACCTTTAGAGAAGGAGATGAGTAGAGAGGATGCAAGGTTTAGGGTTCGGTTAGGGGAAAATATGATTTTGAATGGGAATCAATTGTTGGTCCCCAAAAGCCCTCACAAGTATAGTTAGACATAGCTAAATATCTGTTACACATTCAGTTTGTTCGTCTATGCACCTTGGTTGGACTGGGAGCTAGCGTCAGCCAACATTATCCCCATTGGATACTGTGTTCTGTTAGACTGCTCCCAGATCTGTTTGTCGTTGGCATAACAATCACCATAGGAGTTGGCAAGACGGCACAAACAGATCTGGGATCAGGCTACTGTTCTGTGGCAGTCAGAGAGGTTTTGACTGTGAACCAGCGGATTCAGAATCGGTGAGCCACGTCTGAGTGTCCGCTGCTTAAATATAGAAGACAGAACTGAAACAACACCATGACACTGGGTTTAGTCAAGAGAAGTGGTGGTGGTGGCGGCAGCAGTACTGTAGCCTATGCTACTACTGAAGTCACTGCAGCTGCATCTGAAATGGCACCCTATTGCCTTTATAGTGCCCCAGTTTTGACCAGATTCCTATGGGCCCTGGTCAAAAGTGAGTGACAGAGAGAGACTCTTCCTCGGTCTCTCTTCCACTCCCCTTTCTCTCTCTCTTTTTTTCCTCTGAGGCTGTGTGCTAAGTGGAGTCATCTCCAGTCAGGGCGAGGAGAGGTAGAGGGTTGGGTTACACTCTGCAGGGATGGGTGGTGGGGGGTAGAGATCAATAGGGGATAAAGACTGAGAGACAGAGACATATCATCCTTACCTTTCCTTTAGGACACTCCCCTTCTCTCTGACATTAGCTCTGAGTGCAGCCAGAGGGAGGGAGGGAGGGAGAGGGAGGGATGGAGAGAGAGAGAGCCATCGGCCATGCAGACAGGCTAGAGAGAGGCTGTGCTCCTTGGATACATAACACACTATAGAGGAAGAAAGAGGGAACGGCTATATGAGAAAAGGATCAAGCGATCTGAATGCCATGGGGAGACGGGAGAAAAGAGAAGTGTCCACTCACACAGTATGAACAGGTATGCTACAATACAGGACATGTGGGTGATGCCCTAGCCCAGAGTAACAATGGACACTGTAGTCACTGTGTAGCCTATGTAGCTAACTGGGTTCATATAGTCTTGTTTACAGTCTGAAGCCTATGTACAGGGCATGTTGTTGTACGTGTGGCTAAAGCTAATGCTACATGAGATTAGTGGCAAGTCTATGGGGTTTAATGTACTTTAGCTGTGATTGACGCTAGTGTTAGCCTGTAGGATCTGATTGTTTACCGGTGCAGTTGTGTGTACTGAAGGCTTATAGAGGCATGTTATTTATTCCAGAGAGCTATGGGGACCCTGAAGATTTTATTTTCACTCTGACTGACTGGGTTTCGGAAATCTCTTTATATGCTTGTGGCTATACACTTTGAAGCCGTTGATTTAATATTTGGCATTGGGGGGAAAAACATATACAACCCTATATTAGGGCTGGGGTCATTTTCAATTTCAAGTGTCATTTTCAGGACTCGTGACGTCATCACTTTAGTAGCATATTGGTATTTCAGTTTACTTCCAGAATTGACTGAGTTTAAATGGAATCAACCACAGCCCTGCTACCGGTATACATACAGTATTTAGCTTTGCTCTAAACTGCAATAAATGCTTTTGGATAGAATGACAGTAAATGCCAAATATTTGTCAGAATTCAGCCAGTGTTAGGTAGATCAATTAATTTGACTTGATTGATTAAATCTCTGACTATTTAATCAGAATTAAAGTGTGAAGTGTTGCTATTTTTATTTCTCCAGGCTTAATTGAAGGTATTAACAAGACTCAAACAACCGTCTTTCATCTATACTAGAGTAAGCGCTAAGCCCATCACATATGGAACTAACTATTTTATTTTATGTAGAGTAGGCTAAAGCATTTTTACACGAGACATTGAAGGCCTGTTGGGAGTGTTTGGTATCTTGATAGAAAATCAAAGTGTTCTCTGAAATTGGTATCTTTCCATGGTGCTGGAACTGTAGATCTCAAAGAAACGTCTCCATATGTTGATTATCTTGACCTTTGTTGAACATCAAGGCCACTGGGCACATTTGACCCATGGGTGTTGATGGTGCCTTTAAAAGGTCATCTCTACAATATGCTCTGACAGCTCCAGGTTTCCCTTGAAAAATACTTGATTTATCTCAGTGGGGCTTCTTGGTTAAATCAAGGTTAAATACTGTATCTCAATAATACATCACAGTGGTACAGGGATGTATGAGAGACTACAACATAAACTCCTGCACTGACTTAATAGCTGAAGTGAATGAGACTGAAACTAGGTGGGTTTTATACCTTTTAACCTACCTACCTCGGGGTGAACAAGGACAACGTTTTGAAATGGAATGCAGCCCAGGCAGGCCCCCCTTCTGTCCAATCACAGAAATGATAGGATTAAGGATCCTGTTACACAGAATGAGCCAATCAATCAGCAGATTACTGTCACTCTGCAGACGACGCATTATGATCCATATAGTAATGAGACAAACACACACACACACACTGATCCAATGACGAGCCCAGTCTCTATGGGGACGATTGTATCGTATGTCCCTGTGCATCCATGATGACTTATTCAAAGGTAATTAATCTTTGAGACAGGAAGTCCCTTTGCTTAACACCTCTTCAATGCAGTAAAGATGAGATTTCCTTAAAGCTAGAATCCGCATTTGTTGAAAAAGCGCCACTTTTCGCCCCAGCACCTTTTAGTGTTATTTTTGTTTGTTTGTTGATGAAACCAAAGAGAGGATTGTAAAAAATAATTGCAGTACATATTCTGCTGTTCTATCCCGCAATGGAAAAAAAGAAGGAAGGGAAGCGCTGCTAAGGTACACAATAGTAGGTTTTGGTAGACAGAAGGTGCTGCTTAGGTACACAATAGTAGGTTTTGGTAGAAGGTGTTGCTAAGGTACACAATAGTAGGTTTTGGTAGACAGAAGGTGCTGCTAAGGTACACAATAGTAGGTTTTGGTAGACAGAAGGTGCTGCTAAGGTACACAATAGCAGGTTTTGGTAGACAGAAGGTGTTGCTAAGGTACACAATAGTAGGTTTTGGTAGACAGAAGGTGCTGCTAAGGTACACAATAGCAGGTTTTGGTAGACAGAAGGTGTTGCTAAGGTACACAATAGTAGGTTTTGGTAGAAGGTGTTGCTAAGGTACACAATAGTAGGTTTTGGTAGAAGGTGTTGCTAAGGTACACAATAGTAGGTTTTGGTAGAAGGTGTTGCTAAGGTACACAATAGTAGGTTTTGGTAGAAGGTGTTGCTAAGGTACACAATAGTAGGTTTTGGTAGACAGAAGGTGCTGCTAAGGTACACAATAGCAGGTTTTGGTAGACAGAAGGTGCTGCTAAGGTACACAATAGCAGGTTTTGGTAGACAGAAGGTGTTGCTAAGGTACACAATAGTAGGTTTTGGTAGACAGAAGGTGCTGCTAAGGTACACAATAGCAGGTTTTGGTAGACAGAAGGTGTTGCTAAGGTACACAATAGTAGGTTTTGGTAGACAGAAGGTGCTGCTAAGGTACACAATAGCAGGTTTTGGTAGACAGAAGGTGTTGCTAAGGTACACATTAGTAGGTTTTGGTAGACAGAAGGTGCTGCTAAGGTACACAATAGCAGGTTTTGGTAGACAGAAGGTGTTGCTAAGGTACACAATAGTAGGTTTTGGTAGACAGAAGGTGCTGCTAAGGTACACAATAGCAGGTTTTGGTAGACAGAAGGTGTTGCTAAGGTACACAATAGTAGGTTTTGGTAGACAGAAGGTGCTGCTAAGGTACACAATAGTAGGTTTTGGTAGAAGGTGCTGCTAAGGTACACAATAGTAGGTTTTGGTAGACAGAAGGTGCTGCTTAGGTACACAATAGTAGGTTTTGGTAGAAGGTGTTGCTAAGGTACACAATAGTAGGTTTTGGTAGACAGAAGGTGCTGCTAAGGTACACAATAGTAGGTTTTGGTAGACAGAAGGTGCTGCTAAGGTACACAATAGCAGGTTTTGGTAGACAGAAGGTGTTGCTAAGGTACACAATAGTAGGTTTTGGTAGACAGAAGGTGCTGCTAAGGTACACAATAGCAGGTTTTGGTAGACAGAAGGTGTTGCTAAGGTACACAATAGTAGGTTTTGGTAGAAGGTGTTGCTAAGGTACACAATAGTAGGTTTTGGTAGAAGGTGTTGCTAAGGTACACAATAGTAGGTTTTGGTAGAAGGTGTTGCTAAGGTACACAATAGTAGGTTTTGGTAGAAGGTGTTGCTAAGGTACACAATAGTAGGTTTTGGTAGACAGAAGGTGCTGCTAAGGTACACAATAGCAGGTTTTGGTAGACAGAAGGTGCTGCTAAGGTACACAATAGCAGGTTTTGGTAGACAGAAGGTGTTGCTAAGGTACACAATAGTAGGTTTTGGTAGACAGAAGGTGCTGCTAAGGTACACAATAGCAGGTTTTGGTAGACAGAAGGTGTTGCTAAGGTACACAATAGTAGGTTTTGGTAGACAGAAGGTGCTGCTAAGGTACACAATAGCAGGTTTTGGTAGACAGAAGGTGTTGCTAAGGTACACAATAGTAGGTTTTGGTAGACAGAAGGTGCTGCTAAGGTACACAATAGCAGGTTTTGGTAGACAGAAGGTGTTGCTAAGGTACACAATAGTAGGTTTTGGTAGACAGAAGGTGCTGCTAAGGTACACAATAGCAGGTTTTGGTAGACAGAAGGTGTTGCTAAGGTACACAATAGTAGGTTTTGGTAGACAGAAGGTGCTGCTAAGGTACACAATAGTAGGTTTTGGTAGACAGAAGGTGCTGCTAAGATACACAATAGCAGGTTTTGGTAGACAGAAAGTGTTGCTAAGGTACACAATAGCAGGTTTTGGTAGACAGAAGGTGTTGCTAAGGTACACAATAGTAGGTTTTGGTAGAAGGTGTTGCTAAGGTACACAATAGTAGGTTTTGGTAGAAGGTGTTGCTAAGGTACACAATAGTAGGTTTTGGTAGAAGGTGTTGCTAAGGTACACAATAGTAGGTTTTGGTAGACAGGTGCTTCTAAGGTACACAATAGTAGGTTTTGGTAGACAGGTGCTTCTAAGGTACACAATAGTAGGTTTTGGTAGACAGAAGGTGCTGCTAAGGTACACAATAGTATGTTTTGGTAGACAGAAGGTGCTGCTAAGGTACACAATAGTAGGTTTTGGTAGACAGAAGGTGCTGCTAAGGTACACAATAGTAGGTTTTGGTAGACAGAAGGGTGCTGCTAAGGTACACAATAGTAGGTTTTGGTAGACAAGGTGTTGCTAAGGTACACAATAGTAGGTTTTGGTAGAAGGTGTTGCTAAGGTACACAATAGTAGGTTTTGGTAGACAGGTGCTTCTAAGGTACACAATAGTAGGTTTTGGTAGACAGAAGGTGCTGCTAAGGTACACAATAGTAGGTTTTGGTAGACAGAAGGTGCTGCTAAGGTACACAATAGTAGGTTTTGGTAGACAGAAGGTGTTGCTAAGGTACACAATAGTAGGTTTTGGTAGAAGGTGTTGCTAAGGTACACAATAGTAGGTTTTGGTAGACAGAAGGTGTTGCTAAGGTACACAATAGTAGGTTTTGGTAGAAGGTGTTGCTAAGGTACACAATAGTAGGTTTTGGTAGACAGGTGCTTCTAAGGTACACAATAGTATGTTTTGGTAGACAGAAGGTGCTGCTAAGGTACACAATAGTAGGTTTTGGTAGACAGAAGGTGCTGCTAAGGTACACAATAGTAGGTTTTGGTAGACAGAAGGTGCTGCTAAGGTACACAATAGTAGGTTTTGGTAGACAGAAGGTGTTGCTAAGGTACACAATAGTAGGTTTTGGTAGAAGGTGTTGCTAAGGTACACAATAGTAGGTTTTGGTAGACAGGTGCTTCTAAGGTACACAATAGTAGGTTTTGGTAGACAGAAGGTGCTGCTAAGGTACACAATAGTATGTTTTTGGTAGACAGAAGGTGCTGCTAAGGTACACAATAGTAGGTTTTGGTAGAAGGTGTTGCTAAGGTACACAATAGTAGGTTTTGGTAGAAGGTGTTGCTAAGGTACACAATAGTAGGTTTTGGTAGACAGGTGCTTCTAAGGTACACAATAGTAGGTTTTGGTAGACAGAAGGTGCTGCTAAGGTTACACAATAGTAGGTTTTGGTAGAAGGTGTTGCTAAGGTACACAATAGTAGGTTTTGGTAGAAGGTGTTGCTAAGGTACACAATAGTAGGTTTTGGTAGACAGGTGCTTCTAAGGTACACAATAGTAGGTTTTGGTAGACAGAAGGTGCTGCTAAGGTACACAATAGTAGGTTTTGGTAGACAGAAGGTGTTGCTAAGGTACACAATAGTAGGTTTTGGTAGACAGAAGGTGCTGCTAAGGTACACAATAGTAGGTTTTGGTAGACAGAAGGTGCTGCTAAGGTACACAATAGTAGGTTTTGGTAGAAGGTGTTGCTAAGGTACACAATAGTAGGTTTTGGTAGAAGGTGTTGCTAAGGTACACAATAGTAGGTTTTTGGTAGAAGGTGTTGCTAAGGTACACAATAGTAGGTTTTGGTAGACAGGTGCTTCTAAGGTACACAATAGTAGGTTTTGGTAGACAGGTGCTTCTAAGGTACACAATAGTAGGTTTTGGTAGACAGAAGGTGCTGCTAAGGTACACAATAGTAGGTTTTGGTAGACAGAAGGCGCTGCTAAAGGGACGTGGCAGTTTCATCAAATAGAGATTCTAGTTTTAATGAAGAGTAGAGCTGAGACACTGAGCCAATATCCAATCCAGTAACTAGGGTTGGAAAATGCAGGAAACTTTACCCAAATCCCCAGGTTTTCCAGAAATCCTAGTGGAGGATTTCCTGCTTATTCCCTTCTGATTCTGGGAAACTTTTAACAGGGATTTCTGGAAAAACTGGGAATTTTGGGAAATCTACCATATTTTTGTTAACCTACATGTAAGTTTCTATAAGGGTCAGATTGTGTCATACACAGATAATATATCCGTTCTATATCTATGACGTCATAGGTCTGCCTACATCTTTACCTATCAGAAAACATTCCGCACATTGTGATGTGATATTATGGAACACTTCCACTTCCCCACACTGATAGCACATTTAGCTGGAGGAGGTGGAGAGGAGCGCTAGCTATGCTTGTTTACTGTTGGTGATGGACAGATTTAGGAGGGGGGAGCACTCTTCCTTGTTCTGTCTCTCAGATGGACAGATTTAGGAAGAGGAAAGAGGAGTAACTATCCTTGTTGTGGCGTGTCCTGTGCTGTGCTCTGCTTTGCCCTTCAAGATCTCTTCACACAAACTGGCCAGTAAAAGGATGGTATTGACGCATGGGGGTGCAGGCAGGTCTAATGGTTACAGTCCCTCTGGCTTTCTCATATAGCCTTTATAGCCCAGTCAGACTCACCATCTTTCTCATATAGCCTTTATAGCCCAGTCAGACTCTCACCATCTTTCTCATATAGCCTTTATAGCCCAGTCAGACTCTCACCATCTTTCTCATAGCCTTTATAGCCCAGTCAGACTCTCACCATCTTTCTCATATAGCCTTTATAGCCCAGTCAGACTCTCACCATCTTTCTCATATAGCCTTTATAGCCCAGTCAGACTCTCACCATCTTTCTCATATAGCCTTTATAGCCCAGTCAGACTCTCACCATCTTTCTCATATAGCCTTTATAGCCCAGTCAGACTCACCATCTTTCTTATATAGCCTTTATAGCACAGTCAGACTCTCACCATCTTAATTACACATCCATATAGCAGCTGCAGGCCCTGAGCCCACATCAGTGCTACACACACACACACACACACACACACACACACACACACAGGGCGGCAGAGATGCTCAGGGCTGTAGAGACCCACAGGGTTACAGAGACACACAGGATTGCAGGGACACAGGTTTGCAGTGACACACAGGCTTGCAGACAAACATGGTTACAGGGTTACAGGGACTCACGGGGTTACAGGGACTCACAGGGTTACAGGGACTCACGGGGTTACAGGGACTCACGGGGTTACAGGGACTCACGGGGTTACAGGGACTCACGGGGTTACAGGGACTCACGGGGTTACAGGGACTCACGGGGTTACAGGGACTCACGGGGTTACAGGGACTCACGGGGTTACAGGGACTCACGGGGTTACAGGGACTCACGGGGTTACAGGGACTCACGGGGTTACAGGGACTCACGGGGTTGCAGGGACAGACAGGTTTGCAGGGACAGACAGGTTTGCAGGGACAGACAGGTTTGCAGGGACAGACAGGTTTGCAGGGACACACGGTTACAGGGACACACGGTTACAGGGACACACGGTTACAGGGACACACGGTTACAGGGACACACGGTTACAGGGACACACGGTTACAGGGACACACGGTTACAGGGACACACGGTTACAGGGACACACGGTTACAGGGACACACGGTTACAGGGACACACGGTTACAGGGACACACGGTTACAGGGACACGCATGTTTGCAAGGACACAGATGGTTACAGGGACTCCCATGGTTACAGGGGCACACGGTTTTGCAGGGACAGACAGGCTTGCAGGGAAAGACATTGCTACAGATGTACTGAGTCTCTCTTAGATCACATACAGGATTTGATCTTCTCGAGATAACCTCAGAAGCCCAGAAAAGAAGACCCTATATTGACAAGTGATATTGTCAATGCAATGCCTGAAGAAAGTATTGGGAGTGGCCGCCTCACAGGTTCTGGAGAAAGGGAGAAGAGAGTGGGGGGAATAGGTACAGTGAGGGAAAAAAGTATTTGATCCCCTGCTGATTTTGGTACGTTTGCCCACTGACAAAGAAATTATCAGTCTATAATTTTAATGGTAGGTTTATTTGAACAGTGAGAGACAGAATAACAACAACAAAATCCAGAAAAACATATGTAAAAAAAATTATTAATTGATTTGCATTTTAATGAGGGAAATAAGTATTTGACCCCCTCTCAATCAGAAAGATTTCTGGCTCCCAGGTGTCTTTTATACAGGTAACGAGCTGAGATTAGGAGCACACTCTTAAAGGGAGTGCTCCTAATCACAGCTTGTTACCTGTATAAAAGACACCTGTCCACAGAAGAAATCAATCAGATTCCAAACTCTCCACCATGGCCAAGACCAAAGAGCTCTCCAAGGATGTCAGGGACAAGATTGTAGACCTACACAAGGCTGGAATGGGCTACAAGACCATCGCCAAGCAGCTTGGTGAGAAGGTGACAACAATTGGTGCGATTATTCGCAAATGGAAGAAACACAAAATAACTGTCAATCTCCCTCGGCCTGGGGCTCCATGCAAGATCTCACCTCGTGGAGTTGCAATGATCATGAGAACGGTGAGGAATCAGCCCCAGAACTACACGGGAGGATCTTGTCAATGATCTCAAGGCAGCTGGGACCATAGTCACCAAGAAAACAATTGGTAACACACTATGCCGTGAAGGACTGAAATCCTGCAGCGCCCGCAAGGTCCCCCCTGCTCAAGAAAGCACATATTCAGGCCCGTTTGCCAATGAACATCTGAATGATTCAGAGGAGAACTGGGTGAAAGTGTTGTGGTCAGATGAGACCAAAATAGAGCTCTTTGGCATCAACTCAACTCGCCGTGTTTGGAGGAGGAGGAATGCTGCCTATGACCCCAAGAACACCATCCCCACCGTCAAACATGGAGGTGGAAACATTACATTTACATTACATTTCGTCATTTAGCAGACGCTCTTATCCAGAGCGACTTACAAATAGGTGCATTCACCTTATAGCCAGTGGGATCACCACTTTACAATGTTTTTTTTTTTCTTTTCTTTTTTTGGGTTGGGGTAAGGGGGGTAGAAGGATTACTTTATCCTATCCCAGGTATTCCCTTAAAGAGGTGCTTTGGGGGGTGTTTTTGGGGTGTTTTTCTGCTAAGGGGACAGGACAACTTCACCGCATCAAAGGGACGATGGACGGGGCCATGTACCGTCAAATCTTGGGTAAGAACCTCCTTCCCTCAGCCAGGGCATTGAAAATGGGTCGTGGCTGGGTATTCCAGCATGACAATGACCCACAACACACGGCCAAGGCAACATTAATGTCCTGGAGTGGCCTAGCCAGTCTCCAGATCTTAATCCCATAGAAAATCTGTGGAGGGAGCTGAAGGTTCGAGTTGCCAAACGTCAGCCTCAAAACCTTAATGACTTGGAGAAGATCTGCAAAGAGGAGTGGGACAAAATCCCTCCTGAGATGTGTGCAAACCTGGTGGCCAACTACAAGAAACGTTTGACCTCTGTGATTGCCAACAAGGGTTTTGCCACCAAGTACTAAGTCAGGTTTGCAGAGGGGTCAAATACTTATTTCCCTCATTAAAATGAAAATCAATTTATAACATTTTTGACATGTGTTTTTCTCGATTTTTCTGTTGTTATTCTCTCTCTCACTGTTCAATTAAACCTACCTTTAAAATTACAGACTGATCATGTCTTTGTCAGTGGGCAAACTGACAAAATCAGCAGGGGAACAAATACTTTATGTTGGGAAAAAAGTGTCATCCCATTGGTAGATTAACGACCCTTCATCAAACTTGATGAGTACTTCGCTGTTGTGTTGTAGGTGGATTAAAACCAATCCAGGGTTGTGTATTTTAGGGCACACAATGGGGGGAAAATAGGTGTTTCTTATTGGACAAGTCCAGGTAGTCCCTCTGTTTCAGTCTGTTTTCTTCTGTTTGGAGCCTAATTAACACGATCCATGCAAGGCCTTTAAAGTCACTAATCGGATCGATCACTGACTATATATACTGGAGATGTCCCACTGTGTGTAAGAAGACCAGCATACTCAATTGATGTTCAATTGGAGCTTCTGGAGCATCTATGTAGGATTTACCACCCGTTCAAAAGCTTTGGTTGATGACTTGCAGGCATTGTTACCACACTGAAACCACTGAAGTTAAGTAATACTGATCTGTATTGAGATATCAGTTCACTCTTTCCAAAGGATGATAAACCTGGGGTTTATTCATTTGTGCAAACTGACGTTTTGGACCGAAAATGAGAGCTTCTTATTGTGTGTGTGTCTGTTTGTGTGAGTGTGTATGTGTTCGCTCCAACCTCCGACACTAGTCCAGTATCCAGAGAACAGGTAGACTATGTTTCCAGTCCTGCCTGGTAACCACGTAGTCTTTAGAGCTTGCTCCTGGTGAGAGAGAGAGTGTGCATTCTTTAGCAGGGTGACCTATTTCTTACTCGCCACCGGTGCTCTGCACACGCCTGCTCCCCAATACTCTGTTACTGTGTTAGACTGTGTTAAACTGCAGCTGGTCTGATCTAATGGAGGTATGTTCTATTTCTCCTCTCTTCTGTCTTCTTCTGTCTTCTCCTCTCTTTCTGTCTTCTCCTCTCCTCTCTGTCTTATCCTCTCCTCTGTCTTCTCCTCCCTCCTCTGTCTTCTCCTCTCTTCTCTGTCTTCTCCTCTCTTCTGTGTCTTCTCCTGTCTTCTCCTCTCTTCTCTGTCTTATCCTCTCTTCTCTGTCTTATCCTCTCCTCTGTCTTCTCCTCCCTCCTCTGTCTTCTCCTCTCTTCTCTGTCTTCTCTGTCTTCTCCTCTCTTCTCTGTCTTCTTCTCTCTTCTCTGTCTTCTCCTCTCTTCTGTCTTCTCCTCTCTTCTCTGTCTTCTCCTCTCTTCTATTCTGTTGTTTTCTGTCCTCCTCTGTCCTCATCTGATCTCCTCTGTCCCCCTCACCTCTCCCCAGGTTCTTTGGCGGTGGAGGACATGGGAGCCAAGGTGTCTGCGATGGGCAGCGGTGGAGCCTCCTCTCTGGGTCCGTCTCCAACCCTGGAGAACATCCAGGCAGCGTACGGGGAAGGGGAGGGCAGGAAGGCCCGGGAGCTGATCCAGCAAGCCTGCTGTGTGGAGTGTAGCGCGGCTAGTCCTCGGCTGGAGGGGGTGAGTGGAACGGAGAGAGACAGAAATACACACATGCGCGCACACAAAACCGAGACAGATCTGTCGCACGCACACCTTGACACCCTCACACATGCACAATGTCGCACATAAGCAGTGGCACATATACACACACATACACACACACACATATACATATACACACACATACACACACACATATACATATACACACACACATACACACACTAAATCCGAGTGTTTGCCATGAGGAGTCCATTGTTTTTATAGCCTAATGTAGATATGTGCTGCATAATGTGTGAAGTGTGCTACAGAGATTGTTTTGGTGTGACTGTAACCATCTAATGTGCTGTATGCTCCTGGTGTGGTAGAACAACATGTTTACATTCATTTACATGGTGTGTATCTGTGTGTATTTCCATGTCACTGTGCGCGTGTGACCGGATAAGAGATGTGTAAGGCTGCATCGTCGTATGGTGTTGCTCAGACCTACAGCCCCTCATGTTGCAACACCACTGCCTTCACAGAAAGACAGCAACACTCCTACAGTGTGACGTGTCTGTGGGTTTCACTTGGTCCTGTACTGTTGTGTGTGTGTTTAAATGTTTGATTTGATGTTGTTGATGTTTGATACGGGTGTGATATAAAGACTGTGTGTGTGATGTTTGTGTGAATGTGTGTTCTCTGAGTGGTATCCTAGTTATGTGATAGTTTGTTGATATTTGATGCTAGAGTGAGAGTGGGCGTGCTGCGCTTGTTGTTTTGGAGTGGATCCAGTCTGCCAGACAGTGTCAGGAGACAACTGGCCTAGTTCAGTCTTTCTCTCTCTTGACTTCCATTAGCACTAAAATACTCCCTTCAATACAGAACCAATTAAAGTACTTATTCTATGTTTCTTCATTAGCTCTGTTATATCGACACATCACTTCTTTACGTAGATTACAGTGATCTCATTACTGTATGGATCATAATGCGACAGTAATCTTGCGTGTGTGCGTACTTGTGTGCATATGGTAGGTTCCAAACACCCATGCTGCCAAACCCACTTCTCCTTTCCTAGAGCGTTTGGTGTTGCCCTTGGTTACCTTTATCTGCTGGTCTTCCTGTCATTCAGGAATAGATTTGATGTGGAGCTCACTGTATCTTAACACTTGACACACCAGCATATGTTCCGGCTATTATCGGACGAGTTCAGCTAGTACCTCCAGGTTTCACTCCGTTTCAAGACGTTTTCTCGCTACTGAACACGACCCAGCTAGTGCCATGTCCCTGAGAACTGGTAATACAGGTTGACTGGGGTAATGGAGATAATGTTACATTCCTCTGCCTAAAAAAACTATTGTGTCAGATTGAAAAAGGAGAACTGTTTTTATTTACATTGATTCTGTTCTCGTACCCTAAAATACCCCTATGCTTGACTCATACTGCTACTTTTAGGCTTCACAACATGAACTTATGTCGGCCAGTGGTAACCAAGAATTATAGATGAACTAGGTCTGTGTGCTTGAAAGCAGCTTGGCGACTCTCTCCAGTGCTTAAAAAGCCTTTAATTAAGTAAGAAGTAGGGCAACACAACAGTGTGAGACTGCATGGTGCCTAAAGGAACCAAAAGTATTCAGTCAGTTGAAACAGTTACTGTATATCAAAACTTCAAACAGTTACACTGCCATCCAGTGCTTGCCTACAATGCAATCACAATGTTCAGCATTGGAATTGTCTGTGGTATCTGTGGTAAGAGAACAGAGACAAGGTCCAACTCTGGTCCTAGAGAACAACAGTCAGTGAGCACAGTATTCTATTTAGGGCTAACCCCAATTAGTCGATTTCTATATATATAATTATATATACAATAATATACACTACCGGTCAAAAAAGTTTTAGAACACCTACTCATTCAAGGGGTTTTTCTTTATTTTTTACTATTTTCTACGCTGTAGAATAATAGTGAAGACATCAAAACTATGAAATAACACATGGAATCATATAGTAACCAAAAAAGTGTTAAACAAATCAAAATATATTTTATATTTGAGTTTCTTCAAAGTAGCCACCCTTTGCCTTGATGACAGCTTTGCACACTCTTGGCATTCTCTCAACCAGCTTCACCTGGAATGCTTTTCCAACAGTCTTGAAGGTGTTCCCACATATGCTGAGCACTTGTTGGCAGCTTTTCCTTCGCTCTGCGGTCCAACTCATCCCAAACCATCTCAATTGTGTTGAGGTCAGGGGGATTGTGGAGGCCAGGTCATCTGATGCAGCACGCCATCATTCTCCTTCTTGGTCAAATAGCCCTTACACAGCCTGGAGGTGTGTTGGGTCATTGTCCTGTTGAAAAAACAAATGATTGTCCCACTAAGCCCAAACCAGATGGGATGGCGTATCACTGCAGAATGCTGTGGCTGGTTAAGTGTGCCTTGAATTCTAAATAAATAACAGACAGTGTCACCAGCAAAGCACCATCACACCACCTCCTCCATGCTTCAGGTGGTAACTACACACGCGGATATCATCCGTTCACCTACACTGCGTCTCACAAAGAAACAGCGTCTGGAACCAAAAATCTCCAATTTGGACTCCAGACCAAAGGACAGATTTCCACCAGTCTAATGTCCATTGCTCGCGTTTCTTGGCCCAAGCAAGTCTCTTCTTCTTATTGGTGTCCTTTGGTAGTGGTTTCTTTGCAGCAATTCGACCATGAAGGCCTGATTCACAGTCTCCTCTGAACAGTTGATGTTGAGATGTCTGTTACTTGAACTCTGTGAAGCACTTATTTGGACTGCAATTTCTGAGACTGGTAACTCTAATGAACTTATCCTCTGCAGCAGAGGTAACTCTGGGTCTTCCTTTCCTGTGGTCCTCATGAGAGCCAGTTTCACAAATTCTTACATTTTCCGGCTTGACTGACCTTCATGTCTTAATGTAATGATGGACTGTCGTTTCTCTTTGAATATTTGAGCTGTTCTTGCCAAAATATGGACTTGGTCTTTTTACCAAATAGGGCTATCTTCTGTATACCCCACCTTGTCACAACACAACATGATTGGCTCAAACGCATTAAGAAGAAAAGAAATTCCACAAATTAACTTTTAACAAGGCACACCTGTTAATTGAAATGCTTTCCAGGTGACTACCTCATGAAGCTAGTTAAGAGAATGCCAAGAGTGTGCAAAGCTGTCATCAAGGCAAAGGGTGGCTATTTGAATATAAAATATATATTGATTTGTTTAACACTTTTTTGCGTTACTACATGATTCCATATGTGTTATTTCATAGTTTTGATGTCTTCACTATTATTCTACAATGTAAAAATAAAGAAAAACCCTTGAATGAGTCGGGTGTGTCCAAACTTTTGGCTGGTAGTATGTATGTATGTATGTATGTATGTATGTGTGTGTATATATGTGTGTGATGTATATATATATATATATATATATATATATATACACAGTGGGGAAAAAAAGTATTTAGTAGCCACCAATTGTGCAAGTTCTCCCCACTTAAAAAGATGAGAGGCCTGTAATTTTCATCATAGGTACACGTCAACTATGACAGACAAAATGAGAATTTTTTTTCCAGAAAATCACATTAGGATTTTAATGAATTTATTTGAAAATTATGGTGGAAAATAAGTATTTGGTCAATAACAAAAGTTTCTCAATACTTTGTTATATACCCTTTGTTGGCAATGACACAGGTCAAACGTTTTCTGTAAGTCTTCACAAGGTTTTCACACACTGTTGCTGGTATTTTGGCCCATTCCTCCATGCAGATCTCTAGAGCAGTGATGTTTTGGGGCTGTCGCTTGACAGCTCTTTGGTCTTGGCCATAGTGGAGTTTGGAGTGTGACTGTTTGAGGTTGTGGACAGGTGCCTTTTATATTGATAACAAGTTCAAACAGGTGCCATTAATACGGGTAACGAGTGGAGGACAGAGGAGCCTCTTAAAGAAGAAGTTACAGGTCTGTGAGAGCCAGAATCTTGCTTGTTTGTAGGTGACCAAATACTTATTTTCCACCATAATTTGCAAATAAATTCAGTAAAATCCTACAATGTGATTTTCATGTTTTTTTCTCTCAATTTGTCTGTCATAGTTGACGTGTACCTATGATGAAAATGACAGGCCTCATCTTTTTAAGTGGGAGAACTTGCACAATTGGTGGCTGACTAAATACTTACACTGTGTGTGTGTGTGTGTGTGTGTGTGTGTGTGTGTGTGTGTGTATGTATGTGTGTATATAAATATATATATTTTTTTTATTATTATTATTATTTTTTATTTTTTTCCACCTTTATTTAACCAGGTAAGCCAGTTGAGATCAAGTTCTCATTTACAACTGCGACCTGGCCAAGATAAAGCAAAGCAGTGCGATAAAAACAACACAGAGTTACATATGGGGTAAAAACATAAAGTCAAAAATACAACAGAAAATATATATACAGTGTGTGCAAATGTAGCAAGTTATGGAGGTAAGGCAATAAATAGGCTATAGTGCAAAATAATTACAATAGTATTAACACTGGAATGCTAGATGTGCAAGAGATTATGTGCAAATAGAGATACTGGGGGTGCAAAATAGCAAAATAAATAACAATATAGGGATGAGGTAGTTGGGTGGGCTAATTTCAGATGGGCTGTGTACAGGTGCAGTGATCGGTAAGGTGCTCTGACAACTGATGCTTAAAGTTAGTGAGGGAGATAAGAGTCTCAGCTTCAAGAGATTTTTTCAATTCGTTCCAGTCATTGGCAGCAGAGAACTGGAAGGAATGGCGTGCCAAAGGAGGTGTTGGCTTTGGGGAATGACCAGTGAGATATACCTGCTGGAGCGCAGACTACGGGTGGGTGCTGCTATGGTGACCAATGAGCTAAGATAACAAGGATTTGCCTAGCAGTGATTTATAGATGGCCTGGAGCCAGTGGGTTTGACTGACGAACATGGTGAGGACCAGACAACAAGAGCGTACAGGTCACAGTGAGTAGGTAATGTATGGGGCTTTGGAGACAAAACGGATGGCACTGTGATAGACTACATCCAATTTGCTGAGTAGAGTGTTGGAGGCTATTTTGTAAATGACATCGCGAGAAGTCAAGGATCGGTAGGATAGTCAGTTTTACGAGGCATGTTTGGCAGCATGAGTGAAGGAGGCTTTGTTGCGAAATAGGAAGCCGATTCTAGATTTAACTTTGGATTGGATAATCTTTATATGAGTCTGGAAGGAGAGTTTACAGTCTAACCAGACACCTAGGTATTTGTAGTTGTCCACATACTCTAGGTCAGACCCGTCGAGAGTGGTGATTCTAGTCGGGTGGGCGGGTGCCAGCAGCGTCCGATTGAAAAGCATGCATTTAGTTTTACTAGTGTTTAAGAGCAGTTGGAGGCTACTGAAGGAGTGTTGTATGGCATTGAAGCTCGTTTGGAGGTTTGTTAACACAGTGTCCAATGAAGGGCCAGATGTATACAAAAATGGTGTCGATCTGCGTAGAGGTGGATCTGAGAGTCACCAGCAGCAAGAGCGACATCATTGATATACACGGAGAAAAGTGTCGGCCCAAGAATTGAACCCTGTGGCACCCCCATAGAGACTGCCATAGGTCCAGACAACAGGCCCTCCGATTTGACACACTGAACTCTATCTGAGAAGTAGTTGGTGAACCAGGCGAGGGCAGTCATTTGAGAAACCAAGGCTATTTAGTCTGCCAATAAGAATGCGGTGGTTGACAGAGTCGAAAGCCTTGGCCAGGTCGATGAAGACGGCTGCACAGTACTGTCTATTATCAATCGCGGTTATAATATCGTTTGGACCTTGAGCGTGGCTGAAGTGCACCCATGACCAGCTCGGAAACCGGATTGCATAGCAGAGAAGGTACGGTGGTATTCGAAATGGTCGATGATCTGTTTTGTTAACTGGCTTTCAAATACTTTCGAAAGGCAGGGCAGGATGGATATAGGTCTGTAGCAGTTTGGATCTAGAGTGTCACCCCCTTTGAAGAGGGGGATGACCGCGGCAGCTTTCAATCTCTGGGGATCTCAGACGTTATGAAAGAGAGAGGTTGAACAGACTAGTAATAGGGGGTTGCGACAATTTCGGTGGCTAGTTTTAGAAAGAAAGGGTCCAGATTGTCTAGCCCAGCTGATTTGTAGGGGTCCAGATTTTGCAGCTCTTTCAAAACGTCAGCTGTCTGAATTTGTGTGAAGGAGAAGCGGGGGGCATGGGCAAGTTTCAGCGGAGGGTGCAGAGTTGGTGGCCGGGGTAGTGGTAGCCAGATGGAAAGCATGGCCAGCTGTAGCAAAATGCTTTTTTGAAATTCTCGATTATTGTAGATTTATCGGGTGGTGATAGTGTTTCCTAGCCTCAGTGCAGTGGGCAACTGGGAGGAAGTGCTCTTATTCTCCATGGACTTTACAGTGTCCCAAAACTTTTTGGAGTTAGTGCTACAGGATGCACATTTCTGTTTGAAAAAAGTTTGCCTTTGCTTTCCTGACTGCTTGTGTATATTGGCTCCTAACTTCCCTGAAAAGTTGCATATCGCGGGGGGCTATTTGATGCTAATGCAGTACGCCACAGGATGTTTTTGTGCTGGTCAAGGGCAGTCAAGTCTGAGGAGAACCAGGGGCTATATCGGTTCTTAGTTCTGTATTTTTGAATGGGGCATGTTTATTTAAGATTGAGAGGAAATTACTTTTAAGGAACAACCAGGCATCCTCTACTGACGGAATGAGATCTATATCCATCCAGGATACCTGGGCCAGGTCAATTAGGAAGGCCTGCTCAGCTAAAGTGTTTTAGGGAGCGTTTGACAGTGATGAGGCGTTGTCGTTTGACCGCGGACCCGATGGACGAGGCAATAAGGCAGTGATCGCTGAGATCCTGGTTGAAGACAGCTGAGGTGTATTTAGAGGGTAGTGTTAGTCAGGATGATATCTATGAGGGTACCCATGTTTACGGATTTAGGGTTGTACCTGGTAGGTTCGTTGATAATTTGCGTGAGGTTGAGGGGCATCTAGTTTGGATTGTAGGATGGCGGGGTATTAAGCATATCCCAATTTAGGTCACCAAGCAGTACGAACTCTGAGGATAAATGGGGGGCAATCAATTCACATATGGTGTCCAGGGCACATCTGGGGGGCTGAGGGGGGTCTGAGCATGCGGCAACAGTGAGAGACTTATTTCTGGAAAGGTGGATTTTTAAGTAGAAGCTCAAACTGTTTGGGCACAGACCTGGATAGTAATGATAGAGATCTGCAGGCTATCTCTACAGTAGATTGCCCAACTCCACACCCTTTGGCAGTTCTATCTAGACGAAAAAATGTTATAGTTGGGGATGGAAATTTCAGAATTTTTGGTGGCCTTCCTGAGCCAGGATTCAGACACTGCTAGAACATCAGGGTTGGCGGAGTGTGCTAACGCAGTGAATAACTCAAACTTAGGAAGTAGACTTCTGATATTTATGTGCAAGAAACCAATACTTTTGTGATTACAGAAGTCAGCAAATGATAGCGCCTGTGGAGTAGGAGTGATACTGAGGGCTGCAGGGCCTGGGTTAGCCTCTACATCACCAGAGGAACAGAGGAGACTAGAATAAGGATACGGCTAAAGGCTTTTAAGAACTGGTCTTCTAGTGCGTTGGGTACATAGAATAAAAGGGGGCAGATTTCCAAGGGTGTTGTAGAAAAGATTCAGGCATTATGTACAGACAAGGATATGGAAGGATATGAGTAAAGTGGGGGTAAACCTAAGCTTGGGTAACAATGAAAGAGATAGTATCACTAGAGGCACCAATTGAGTCGGTCTCTCGCGTGTATGGGGTGGGACAAAGGAGCTATCTAAGGCAGGTTTAGCTGGGCTGGGTTATCTACAGGGAAATAGTACAATTAGAAATAACCAAACAACAATAAGCTAACCATGTTTGGGCTGAGGCTAAACATAAACAGGATGTAGTACCGTAAAAAGAACAGTCCAGCAGACATCAGCTGTATAGCTGAGTTATCATAAGGTCGGGTGAACAGCAATAGGATAGTTCGGAGGCTGCTACGCATTAGCAGTGGTAAGTAAGAAGACGCGTGTGGAGGGCCGGTGCTGAGATGGAATCCGGTGGTCGCGTCTCAGAACCACATCAGACGATTTATACGGCAGACAAGTCGTGTAGGATCAGGGCGGGGCTCCGTGTCAACACTAGGTGGTCAGTCCGGTTGGTACAGAGAGTAGATAGCCGGAGAGATGGGCCTAGCTCAGGATGATTCGGCCAGACCACAGCTGTCCATTTAGTTGCAGCTAGCTGGAACTAATATTTATATATATATATATATATATATATATATATATATATATATATATATATACACACACACACAGTGGGGAGAACAAGTATTTGATACACTGCCGATTTTGCAGGTTTTCCTACTTACAAAGCATGTAGAGGTCTGTAATTTTTATCATAGGTACACTTCAACTGTGAGAGACGGAATCTAAGACAAAAAATCCAGAAAGTCACATTGTATGATTTTAAGTAATTAATTTGCATTTTATTGCACGACATAAGTATTTGATCACCTACCAACTAGTAAGAATTCGGCCTCACAGCCCTGTTAGTTTTTCTTTAAGAAGCCCTCCATGTTCTCCACTCATTACTTGTATTAACTGCACCTGTTTGAACTCGTTACCTGTATAAAAGACACCTGTCCACACACTCAATCAAACAGACTCCAACCTCTCCACAATGGCCAAGACCAGCCGAGCTGTGTAAGGACATCAGGAGATAAAATTGTAGACCTGCACAAGGCTGGGATGGGCTACAGGACAATAGGCAAGCAGCCTGGTGAGAAGGCAACAACTGTTGGCGCAATTATTAGAAAATGGAAGAAGTTCAAGATGACGGTCAATCACCCTCGGTCTGGGGCTCCATGCAAGATCTCACCTCGTGGAGGCATCAATGATCATGAGGAAGGTGAGGATCAGCCCAGAACTACACGGCAGGACCTGGTCAATGACCTGAAGAGAGCTGGGACCACAGTCTCAAAGAGAACCATTAGTAACACACTAGCCGTCATGGATTAAAATCCTGCAGCGCACGCAAGGTCCCCCCTGCTAGCCAGCGAAATGTCCAGGCCCGTCTGAAGGCCCACAATGACCATCTGGATGATCCAGAGGAGGAATGGGAGAAGGTCATGTGGTCTGATGAGACAAAAATAGACTCCACTCGCCGTGTTTGGGGAAGAAGAAGGATGAGTACAACCCCAAGAACACCATCCCAACCGTGAAGCATGGAGGTGGAAACATCATTCTTTGGGGATGCTTTTCTGCAAAGGGGACAGGACTGTTCCGTATTGAGGGAGGATGGATGGGGCCATGTATCGCGAGATCTTGGCCAACAACCTCCTTCCCTCAGTAAGAGCATTGAAGATGGGTCTTGGCTGGGTCTTCCATCATGACAACGACCCAAAACACACAGCCAGGGCAACTAAGGAGTGGCTCCGTAAGAAGCATCTCAAGGTCCTGGAGTGGCTCTAGCAGTCTCCAGACCTGAACCCAATAGAAAATCTTTGGAGGGAGCTGAAAGTCCGTATGCCCAGCGTGACAGCCCCAAACCTGAAGAATCTGGAGATGGTCTGTATGGAGGAGTGGGCCAAAATCCCCTGATGCAGGTGTGCAAACCTGGTCAAGACCTACAGGAAACGTATGATCTCTGTAATTGCAAACAAAGGTTTCTGTACCAAATATTAAGTTCTGCTTTTCTGATGTATCAAATACTTATGTCATGCAATAAAATGCAAATGAATTACTTAAAAATCATACAATGTGATTTTCTGATTCGATTCCGTCTCTCACAGTTGAAGTGTACCTATGATAAAAATTACAGACCTCTACATGCTTTGTAAGTAGGAAAACCTGCAAAATCGGCAGTGTATCAAATACTTGTTCTCCCCACTGTATGTATGTATGTATATATATATATATATATATATATATATATATATATATATATATATATATATATATGATATATATATATATATATATATATATATACCATACACACTACCAGTCAAAGGTTTGGACACACCTACTCATTCAAGGGTTTTTCTTTATTTGTACATTGTTTAGCAGTGTGCACAGCCTATGCTACACTTGTAAGAAACATGTTTTGGTTTATTTCGATTCCATTTATGAGTTTTGTCAATTTAGTAATTGTATTTTGTTTCGAGCGCTCCCCTGTCAGTGTTGAGTAAGGACGCGCACGCTAGAAGTAGGACAATAGGCTACCTGGCCGGCATGCAAATGTATATAAATGTGCCCATTTGGGGATCTGATAGTATTTCTGATTGGCTTAACGCACCACCACTAATGACCTGTGGAGCTTCTCAAAGTAATGTTTTCTTCACCTCAAACAGCAAGCAAACAAAGTCTGTTTTTACATCCATTGAGAATTACAATAGTTCCTCAATGTATTTGAAAAATCTTTCCAGCTCTCTCCCTTTCGATAACTACTCAGCGTGAAAGGGAAAAATGTCATGCTCTGATCCAGTGGAAACGTTATAACATAGGCCTACCTGATAACTACTTATCAGTGCTTGACTTGGACTGAAAAATATTCCGGTACTCATTTTGGGTACTGGTACTGTTTATATTTAGGTGCATGAGCTCCACAATACTTTTGAGCTAATATTCTATAAGAGGAACAGGAGCTCAAGCAGTAGCAAATTTGAGGTTCCGGTGAGTTCCTGCCCTAGTCAAGCACTGCTTCTAATCCCTTGCGAAAATAGCCTACAGCTGTGTCTGTCCCGAGGGAAACTCTGAGGGCCCAGAATATTTTATACAATGTTGGAAGTTTGCTAGCCCAAGCTTTGGGCCAGACCCAAGTTAATAGTTGATACAATGTTTCAAGTTAGTTTCAGACAGGCCATGTGTAGCCAAGTGATTTATAGGATATTTATTTTTATGAGGATATTTTCTACCTGCAGGGTGCAATGTTTTTATTTGTTGACTTTATGTAGGCTATTTTTACATAGTTGTCGATGGCAATAGAAGTTACTTTTTAGGTTTGTATCATTTTCATTTGGATAGAATTTAGATTAACCACATGACAATGATTTTGAGATATGAAGACGTTATTTTAAATTAAATGAAACTGTTTCACAAAAATGTGCATATGAAAACCATAACTGGCACGCAGATTGGTAGAAATTGTAAGATAAATTGGCATTCCACATGAGAAAGGTTGCCTACTCCTCCTGTAGCCTATTACCGGCAACTTCAAGAGAGTAATGGCAGAATCTGCGAAAGCCAGCAGGAGTGGAAGGAGAATAGTTGGGTCAGGTTAAAGTTTTTTTCTTCTGGTTATCTAGATCTCTGGCACCCTCTTGAGGCATTTGTCTTATTTCATCAAACCGTAAGCTTAAAGCATCAGACAAGCTCAATACATATAGTTGATTTTATTAAAACACATAGGGTGTGTCTATATATGGAAAAATACACATCTAAAAATGTTGGCGAATCGATTGGAACAGACAACTTTCTTTGTCGGGGACCGCCCTAATTCTATTTCAGCCAAGCACTGACACCTTATCCAGGTGTTGTAGAGGTAGCCTCGTTCCATACTGGATGTGCTGTGACCAACTCTTCTATTGGTCGTACATCGTTGATTGCCCACCTGATGGTGCCGTTACATCAACTTTGAAGCTCATGTTTTTACCTGGCTGCAGTCAGTGTTACCAACACATTTTCAGTGAGAATTAGCTCCTTGATTTGTCGGCTAGATGACATTTTGCCATTGCTGCGACGACGTCACAGCACCAACTTGCTGGCAGAATTGAGTGGGAAAAGTCGCTAAATACTATCAAAACTATAGAAACCCTTGGTGTCAAAACTCCCCAAAAAGGCAGCTGGAAAACTAGCTAAATATAGCGACAAAATTGCTAAATTGGCAACACTGGCTGCAGTACATGGTAACTTTTAAATGCTCCCAACCAGGGTTGGGTTCAATTCCATATCAATTCCAATCAATTCAGAAAGTACACCAAATTCCAATTCCAAATGTTCCTCATTGAAAAACATTGAAGGGAATGGGAATTGGAATGCTAGTGTACTTCCTGGATTGACTGTGATTGAAATTAAATTGCCCCCTGCTCCCAACTGTATGGCATGACAATGATCGAAGAGTTGGCTACAGCACTCCTAAGGTGGAGGCTATGGGAGAGGTGGACTTGAACAAAACTTGACTGTCTTCTATAATACTAACTTGTCCTATTCCCTCCCTGTCCTGTCCCGTCCCTTCCTCAGCTGCGTCTCCTGTGTGTGGCCACCCAGCATGGTGATGCGGAGAGTGTAAGTTACCTCCTCCATGAGGCCCGTGTGCCCCTGCCCCTGGAGCCGTCGGAGGGAAACCCCCGCCGTCCTTGCTGCCCACTATGGACATGTCAGCCTGGTCAGAGAGCTGCTCGACTCAGTACCAGGTGACAATGTTGTGTGTGCATGTGAGACATTTTCCACCTGTGTGTAGTTGTAGTAGTTAATAGATAGTAACAGATTGCATGTATTGTTTTGAAAGTGGGTGGGTGGATGGGGGGTCTGTCTGTGTGTGTGTTAGTCATAGTTAATAGATGATAAACAGATTGCATGTCTCTCTCAGGTCCGTGTGTCCACAGAGATCTGCTGAACTGGATGTTGGTGTCGGCGTGCCAACAGGGTCACCTGGAGGTGGTTAGAATGTTGGTGCAGGGTTACCATGCTGACGCTGAGGACTGTGCCATCCACAACGAGGAGTTTGCTGTCATCACGGGGCTGCCTCTCTATGCTGCTGCACGCGCAGGTAGACTGCAAGACACACACAGTACACATGTACTGTACGTATGCACACATGTACACATGTACTGTACGTATGCACACATACGCCACACATACACACACACACAAAGGCACACAGTCCACAAATACCTCACACATAAGCCACACACACACACGCCTCACACAAAAGTAGAGAAGTATAGAAGCTTGCACTATAAGATGCTTTTACACGTATGTTACTTCTCACGTTATTAGATATTACTGCACTGTTGGAGCTAGGAACACCAGCATTTCGCTACACCCGCAATAACATCTGCTAAATATGTGTATGCGACCAATAGAATTTGATTAGATTTTATGTACGCTTACATATTAGCCACTTTGGAACAAATGTTAGACTTAGACATTCATTCCTACTGTGGTGTGTTGTCAGGCTGACAACAGCAGACGGGGATTTCCTCCTACTCTGCTCTGTGTCTCGGATTCCACCTCCGATCCAACTCACTTCCCTTATTCTGGTCATTAAGATCTAGGATCAGCTTCCCTCCCCCCAATCATACGCTTAACCATTAGAGGGGAAAATGCTAAACTGACCCAAAATCAGTGTCTATGGGCAACTTCACCCTACTCCGGGCCTATTGATGGAGAGCTGAGGAACACTTCCTGTTATCTTAGACCAGGGGTCTGTTCAGGAGGAGCAACATTACAGAACATCCAGATATCTAACTGTGTTCTGTCTAGGTAATGAGGACATAGCTAGTTTCCTGCTGCAGAATGGTGCTGGGTTCTCCTCCTACACCCTGATGGATTATCCTGCCTTCAGCAGACTGCTCCTTGAACAACGACTGGTAGAAGAAGCAGACACACACACAGGACCAGCAGGAGAAAAGGTGATTGAGGGAATTGTGTGTGTATCTGTATTTATGTGTGTGTGTCTCTCTCTCTCTGTGAATGTGTTATGCTTTCCCCAGTGCGTCGGTCAGGTCAGACGCTGTCTGTGTGTTGTGCACTATGAAAATGTCAGCCAACATGTTGTGTTTTCTCACTCCCCCTCTAGCTACTATGTGGCCGTTGGTCAGGTCTGAAGCTGCCGTGGTTGGAGCTGGACTGGTTCATGGACGTGTCGTCCCGTATTTCCCACCTGGACCTGTCCTGTAACAGCCTCAGCACCCTGCCCTCCGTGGTTCCCTGGGGGCTCATACAGCTCCAGACCCTAGACCTCTCCAACAACCTGTTCAAAGAGCTGCCCACAGCACAAAGCTCACAGGAGATCATCTGCTCAAGGTGCTGCTCCACACACAACATTCAATGGGATGTTTAGGTGCAGAGCACACACACACACACACACACACACACACACACACACACACACACACACACACACACACACACTAGGGCTGGGCGGTAAAATTATATCTAGATTTTTTTCACATTTATGGATGATTCACGATATCTCCATTTAAAAAAATTGTTTCTCTAAATAAGCTTTGTTGTACAATTTAAAGGTCAAATATACTGCAGTCAGCAATAATCTAATGAATTCAGGGCTTGTGAAGTTATACCTAGGCTAAATATAAGCCTTCAACCATAAGACCCACTAATAATTAAATTATTTTATCAATATAGTTTTACCTGCTTTATTGCAATAATCACTGATCTGGCTTTCAAGTCTGTCTATGGAAATGCACTTTTTGTTACAAATGTAACCAGAACCCATGCATAATGCACATTCACTAATAATGGCTAACTTCTGGTAGCAGGCATTATAGAAAAGCCCACATGCTAGTGAGTAGCCAGCTAATATTTACATTTCAAGTTTAGCCAACTTGGATCTATTTGCTAGTTATGAACACACCCTTCTGTCCGTCTCCAATTGTTTGAACAGTATGCTAGCCTGTCCACTTTGTTTAGATGTTAAAATCAAATGGCCTACCTTATTTCTCAGAGTGAGAACGAGTTGCCAATTCCTTATATAATTGTGTTTTATACTCATTGCACATTTATAAAACACAGACTAGACAGACAGTTTAAGTCTTTGGCTAAAATGCTGCTAACGGTACCGCATTAATTTTCCAGAATCAATGTTCATTGTTACTCCCGTTTTAGTGGTGTCTGCTCTGCATGAAATTTGAGTAGTTGAGACATAAAAAGGGTATCGTTGGAAAGGTTAACTTCTCTATTACAGTAAAGTAATGTATCCCAATGTGTTCCTAGCACCCACACACGCACTAACCCACACACACACAACCCCCTTGTGGGAACACAACATTCATTCCCATTCAAAATACAATTTTTCCCTAACCCGAAAACCTAACCCTAACCATAGCTCCTAAACCTAATTCTAACCCCAACACTAATTCTAAACTTAACCTTAAACTCCCTAGAAATATCATTTGACTAACAAAATGCCCCAGTTATTCAACTTTTTGTTAGTTTACTATTCTTGTCGGGACTTCTAGGCTAGTAAACACGTCCACTGCACTGTGTACAGTGTACACACACATATGCACTGAGTATACCAAACATTAGAAACACCTTCCTAATATTGAGTTGCACCCTCCCTTTTGCCCTCAGAACAGCCTCAATTTGTCGGGGCATGGACTCTACAAGTTGTCATGTTGACTCCAATGCTTCCCACAGTTGTGTCAAGTTGGCTAGATGTCCTTTGGGTGATGGACCATTCTTGATACACACAGGAAACTGTTGAGCATGAAAACCCAGCAGCGTTGCAGTTCTTGACACACTTAAAGCGGTGCGCCTGGCACCTACTACCATACCCCGTTCAAAGGCACTTACATGTTTTGTCTTGCTCATTCACCCTCTGAATGGCACACATACGCAATCCATGTCTCAATTGTCTCAAGGCTTAAAGATCCTTCTTTAACCTGTCTCCTCCCCTACACTGAATTGAGGTGGATTTAACAAGTGACATCAATAAGGGACCATAGCTTTCACCTGGTCAGTCTATGTCATGTAGAGAGTTCTTAATGTTTTGTCCACTCAGTGAATCTACTCTCTGTAGCTGTTCTGCAGATCTCCGTTGTATTGTTAGCCTCACCACCTCACCTAATCCTGACCCTGTTGTGTGTGTGTGTGTATGTGTGTGTGTATGTGTGTGTGTTGTTCTCTGCTACTGTCCTACTGTAGACTTCGCCAGGTGAATCTGTCTCAGAATGAGTTGACCAGCCTGCCGTCCGGACTGCTCCATCTCACCAGAGTCCAAAGCTCTCCGCTGTTAAGAACAAGCTCACCTCCCCTATTTGACATTCCTAATGGTATGATCCACCGCAAGTCAGTGTGGTCTTTGCTCTTTGCCCAAAATGTATTATATTTTTAATGATCTCCAATTGTTTCTCTGCTGTTTATTTTCTCTTTATTTGTTCATGTGAAGCACATTGTATTGCTACCTTGTACAAAATGTTTTATATAAATGTTATAGATTGACCCTCTTCTGCTCTCTCCTCAGGTACTAACTGGATAGGTCTGCGTAAGCTGGAGGAGCTGGATGTGTCTGATAACTGTCTGACCAGTCTTCCTTCTGCCGTTCTGCACTCTTTCAAATCCCTCACGTCCCTCAAAGTCTGCCGGAACAGACTCACCAGCTTCCCTGACCCCTGGGCCTGCCCTCTGGTAGGCAGACACTACACTAGACATTATGGCCTGGTTCCATTTGGACCCCTAGCACCTTCCTTTAGATCCTACCCTGTTTAGTGTTTGTCTCATAGATATAGAACTAGTTGTATCTCTATGGTTCCCCTGGTAGGAACAAACTAGGGCCTGGTTCCTTTTGGACCCCTAGCACCTTCCTGTATCTCCTTTTAAATGTTCAGTTCTGAAAGGACTGGATAGGTGAAATAAATATGGTGGAAACTCCATTGGAGAGCTGGGTAGAACCATCACACTAGTTGCTTACGCCTATCCAGCCCTTTTAGATTTGTGACCGTTGTTGGGGTAGAGGTAAGAAGGTATTAGGTATTGAAATGGAAAGTGGCCATGTCTTTTAAATTATACAGACTCCTCTCAGGGAAGCTTCACTACCTCCTTTGCCTACTTGCATTCAGAGAACTTGAGTGATGGTTTTGAAACATCTTCTGGATGATGGGAGTCATTGATTTCCCCCTCTGTAGAAGCACTGTCGAGCCTCATCCAACGCCATCGAGAGTCTTCCCAATACCATCTCCATCTTCTGGAGAACTCAGCTGCAGGAGGTGGATTTCTCGGACAACGTCATCAAGGAGCTGCCCTCCTATATATTCGAGCTGGAGGTAAGGATGGGTAGCCCTGGTAGGGTTTGGCCTAAGCTTCAGCTCAGTGGGCTAACAGTGTTTTGAGTTGCACTTGTCATTCAGGTTCAATACTTGGGCAGTCTGAGCTGTACATATCACAGGTTCAATACCTGGGCTATTATGTGTAGCTCAAAACCCTGTTAGCCCACTGAGCTAAAGCCTAGGCCTAAGTACCTTAACACTGGGAGCATAGTTTCCTAAATGGTGGTTCATGGCTGATTCCGTTTGCGGCCTGGCTAGAAACATTGGATTTGTTGACTTGATGGGTCTAACCTGAATAAACCTCCCTAAACCTCCATAAGCTTTACTGTATTTATAAGAATATAATATGCCATTTAGCAGACGCTTTTATCCATACATACATTTTTACGTATGGGTGGTCCCGGGGATCGAACCCACTACCCTGGTGTTACAAGCGCCATGCTCTACCAATTGAGCTACAGAGGACCACCAATACGTAAAAATGGGCGACCCGACCAAATTCACATAGAAATGTGCGTTATAGATCTGTCACTCATTGAAAGCAAGTCTAAGAAGCAGTAGATCAGTTCTATGTACGCTATTTCTATGCTTTCCGTTTAGTTTTTGTATCTTTTCCTTTCGGTTTTGTACACCAGCTTTAAACAGTTGAAAATACAATATTTTGGGTTATTGAAAATATATTTCACAGCGGTTTAGATGGTACAATGATTCTATACACTAATTGTTGGATTGTTTTGTCACATAAACTGAAATTACGCAAACTATTAGAATTTCTGCGACCAGGAAATGGCGGCGCGATTTCTGCATATTGAACCTTTAAGTAACCACTCACAAGATGTGAGGATTTCTGTATTAAACCTGTAGTTTTCCCAATGACCTCAAGGTGGCACTGCTGTACTACTCTGCAGTCAGTGAACCCCTACTGAAGCAGTCAGTGAACCCCTACTGAAACAAAGATTCAGCTTTAGTATGATGAGTCATGGTACGCTTGATAAGGTTTTAAAGATATTAGCATAACAGTAATGATGAATGGAAATTTATGTTAAGCGTTTGTTTATTTTAGGCTCCTGAATTCCGAGGAGAACAATGGAATGTTTAATTTACCTCAGGAATGCTATGGGCTTTATGAAGCAATTTTCCAAATGTTTGTAAAGGAATGAGTACTGCTAGATTGTGGATTTCATTACCTCTCAATCTTTCTAAACATATGTGGCAGAAGAGGAAGAGAAAGAGTGAGGAATAGAATAGAGGAAGAGAAACAGAAGATTGAGAGAGTGACGGCAACAGTAGACAGGGTGGCGCAGTGGTCTAAGGCACTGCATCGCAGTGCTAGCTGTGCCACTAGAGATCCTGGTTCGAATCCAGGCTCTGTCGTAGCCGGCAGCGACTGGGAGACCCATGGGGCGGTCCACAATTGGGCCCAGCGTCGTCCAGGGTAGGGGAGGGAATGGCCGGCAGGGATGTAGCTCAGTTGGTAGAGAATGGCGTTTGCAACGGCAGGGTTGTGGGTTCGATTCCCACGGGGGACCAGTATGTAAATTAAAAAATAATGTATGCACTCACTAACTGTAAGTCGCTCTGGATAAGAGCGTCTGCTAAATGACTAAAATGTAAACAGGGACACTAGATGTGAGTTAAATTGTCATCACCACAGGCCATGCTTTGGTGACACTGTCTCTTTCTCTCTCTCTCCCTCCCTCCCCCCTTTCTCTCCCTTTCTTTCTCTCTCTCCCGCTCACTCTCTTTATCAGGCCCTGGTCTCTCTCAGACTGTGTAAGAATCAGATCTCCACTCTCCCGGCACCCAACAAGTGGAAATGCTCTCTGCTCAGAACCCTTGACCTCTCCAGGAACCAGCTGGGCAAGTAGGTGAAAGGTCATAGGTTATACATCTTACCACTCACACTTACGACCCGTCCCAGAAACAACTACTAGCCCCTAGACATCTGAAGGTGCTACATAGTGAGTCCAAGGAGAGTACACTAGACCTGGTCTCTCTCTATATCTCTCTCTGGTATAAGCAGTATGTTAGAAGCTCCACCTTTCCCTTTGACACGCTAGGTCAGAGTTTCACCTTATTGCTTAAACCATTCCAGTTCCTTCAGATCTCCAAGTGTCAAGGGGCTAGGAGTTGTTTCTGGACATGGCCTTAACCTCTTACTCTTCATGTCTTCCACTCACTTCAAGGCCTGGTTCCATGTTTAACTCTAGCTTCCTCCTTACCCTGGTCCTTACCTTTTTGGTGTTAGTAACTTTGGGTACTATAGATTAGTGAAAGTAATATGGTAGAAGCACTTATTCAGGGACACTTTACTACCTTCACCTGTCATTTGATATTGTAGAATACAGAAGGGGGTAGGACTTGGGGGAAGGGGCAAATGACCGTATGGAACCTGGGGCTGTATGCATCAAGATCTAGGATCAGGTCCCGCCCTTTCCTTATTCAGGCCCCTAATCTTATTCATTATAATCTAAAAGGAAAAACTGATCCTAGATCAGCACTTTTCAACCGACATGGTAAACAATAGACAATACAACCAAGAATGCATGAATGTGATGGAAGTTGGAACCGCTTTGTTTCAGGCCTGAGGAGGGACCCAAAACCAGGAAGCTGGCCTTCCTGACCACATGGCACCGAAGAGACCCTGACCCAGGTACTGGTTCTGCACTCATGTGGACTGGCGCTGTTGACTGTAGTGTGACTTTAGTGGACTGTCATGGACTGGACTTTTGAACTTGACTGAATTGGACTGAACCATAGTGGTCTGTACTGATCTATAGTGGTTTGTAATGAACTGTAGTGAACTTGACTGGACTGGACTGATCTAAAGTGGTCTGTAACAGACTATTACAGCCAGGACTGGACTGGACTAGACTGGACTGGACTGGACTGGGACTGTGGCAGAATAATTCCTTTGTTGGTTGTCTGTTCAGATTCTCAGTCTGCCGGTTGTGGCCTGGACAGAGTTTAATAAGCAGCGATGCTGGCCACTGGTCACATTTGGGTCCTAAGCCCCTGCTCATGTGGTTTGGAACCCCCTCTATTTCACCCTGTCATAGGAGAAAAATGCCTCTCATCATGGTCATCTGGACCACACAGACTCTTAAGCCAGTCGTGCTCTCTCTCTCCCTCCATATCTCTCTCTTTTCTCTCCCTCTCTCTTCCTCCATCTCTCTCTCTTTTCTCTCCCTCTCTCTCCCTCCATATCTCTCTCTTTTCTCTCTCTCTCTCCCTCCATATCTCTCTCTTTTCTCTCTCTCTCTCCCTCCATATCTCTCTCTTTTCTCTCCCTCTCTCTTCCTCCATCTCTCTCTCTTTTCTCTCCCTCTCTCTCCTTCCATATCTCTCTCTTTTCTCTCCCTCTCTCTTCCTCCATCTCTCTCTCTCTTTTCTCTCCTCGCTCTTCCTCCATATCTCTCTATTTTCTCTCTCTCTCTCTCTTCCTCCATCTCTCTCTTTCTCTCTCCCCCTTCACTGACTGCTCCAGCAATTAGTAACCCAATACTGTACATCCTGATCCTGCAGTGACTGCTGATGGTCATTGACCGCGTGTGTGTGTGTGTGTGTGTGTGTGTGTGTGTGTGTGCCTTTCCCCTGCTTGTCAGTATGCCCAATCGAGTTTCCAGTAATTTTGCGGGATACGTTGGAAGTGCTTTCCTTGAACGACAACCAGCTGGAGTGTGTGCCCCAGTCCGTGTGTGGCCTGAGAAACCTCACGGAGCTCTACCTCTCCAAGTAAGTGCCACAAGGCTCATCACACTAGCCTCCTTTCCTTGTCTCCTTTCCTTGTTTCCTCTCTTATCGATCTCACTCAGCTCTTTCACCACATTATTTCTCTAGTTAAGTCCATAGACTGACTATACTTTTCTTGTCTCCTCATCTACTTTCCTCACCAAGCTCTTCCATCCCAATTTAAATGCCCTAGGCTTGGTCCCAATCGCCTTAGCTCGCCTTCTTTCCTTGTCCCCTTCCTCCATAACTTCCTCATACTGAGGTGGAACACAACAGCTGAAAACTAGCCTTGTGGTCTCAGATGTATTTGTGCTGTCTTGCCAAATCTTATTGTCACCAACCTAGCTGAAAACCTATAAGGTAGTCATCTGTCCATTCCTGTCATCACACAGTTGTAATAACAAAGGGAAGGAGACAAGGAATGGAAGCATTTTAGAGTATTGGTACGCAGCCCCACTCTCTGACTGTCCTGTCCAGTCCTTACTGTTGTGAACTGGTTTGGAGGCAGCTGTTGCCTGCTGTTCTGGCTGTGGGTCAGCAGGGTCACTGTTCTCTGTCTACTTCTCACAGTCTACCAGACTGCAGGCTCCAACAGGAATACATGGGCTTTGTCCCAAACTGCACCCTATTCCCTACATAGTGCACTACTTTTGACCAGAGACCTATGGGTGTCCCCATGGGCCCTGGACAAAAGTAGTGCACTATATATAGGCTGGTTGTTGCCCAGAGTGTGATCTAGAGGTTTAGCTGGAGATCAACAGCTTCCTCAATGTTATCATCTTTCCCACTCAGACTTTGTTTTGTTGTTATCCAGTCCTGTGTAATAACGGTCATTGTAGTCCTGGCTAGGCTAGTGAATGGAGTTAGTTCTCATCTCATCCATAGCAAAAAGGCTACAGTCTCACCTTAGGAGTTATACAATAAGGTTGGTTTCCCGGGCACAGATTATGCCTAGTCAGTCCTCCAGGGAATAATACCCATTGAAAGTGCTTCTTAGCCCAAGACGAGATTTAATCTGTGTCCAGGAAACAGGCCCATTATTCCATTCTCTATGTTCACTTATTCACATAGCAACAGGACATGTTGTGGATGAGAAACACTTTGTCCCATTAGCATTCCCCTATATGTTTTCAGAGATCATATGATGGAAACACGTGACATTAACATTCACCCATCAAAGTGGTCCTCCAGTTCCTTTCCCTCTCTCCCCTGATCTGAGAACAGTAACCCAGGTATCCTGTATGTATAGTACTTAACTACATCTCTCTCTCTACTAATCTGAGAACAGTAACCCAGGTATCCTGTATGTATAGTACCTAACTCCATCACTCTCTCCCCTGATCTGAGAACAGTAACCCAGGTATCCTGTATGTATAGTACCTAACTCCATCTCTCTCTCCCCTGATCTGAGAACAGTAATCCAGGTATTCGAGAGCTTCCAGCTGAGTTGGGGCAGCTCTCTAACCTGTGGCAGTTGGACATTGAGGACCTCAACATCACTAATGTTCCCCAGGACATCAGGAAAGAAGGTATTTACCACCACACAGTGTGTAAAGTGTGTTTTGTGTGTGTGTGTGTGTGTGTGTGTACATATCTGTGTGTATTAAACATCTATCACATCTATCACTTTCAGGTCCAGCATCAGTGTTGTCCTTTCTCCGAGCCCACCTACGGAAGGCGGAGCCCTGTAAGCTGCTGAAACTGCTTGTGATTGGTCCTCCTCGGCAGGGAAAGACGGCCCTCCTGGAGGTGTTACAGACGGGCAGGACCTCCCCTTTCTCCCCTGCAGAACGAAACATCAGCACAGCTACTTGGGAACTGGACAGACCCAATGGTGTTAAAGCTAGCGTAAGAGAACACACACAAACATACAGAATTCACACACGCACGCGCACACATACACACGCGCACGCCCAAGGTGCTTCCACCAAGTATTAACTCTTTGGTGTGAAGACATACACAATCAATACATATTTTATTTGTTATTAATTAGAAACATTTTCTTTCATTTTTCTTTCACTTTGAAAATGTAGAGTAGATTGGTAGGACAAAAATCTATTTGAGTCCATTATAAGATAACATTTGAAGGAAGCTAAATCAAATATGAAAAGTTTGCAATGCACACTGTTCTTCTGTTATTGCTCCCATGTCTTCCTATAACATGTTTTACTTCCAGAAAAGAGATCTGTATGAACTCATTATGCATTGGTTTAAAACAACATTACTTTTTATTATGTATTTCCATGAGAGCCTGGGCGCCAGTCTGTTTTTAGTCTGGGCACCAGTCTGTTTTGAGCCTGGGCGCCAGTCTGTTTTGAGCCTGGGCGCCAGTCTGTTTTGAGCCTGGGCGCCAGTCTGTTTTGAGCCTGGGCGCCAGTCTGTTTTGAGCCTGGGCGCCAGTCTGTTTTGAGCCTGGAATGGTTACTATGATTACATCATGTTACAATTTATCAAAGTAACACAAAGGCAGTCATGTTGACCCATTCCTAATCTCGGAAACCCAGAACTAAAATCTTGCTTAATTGCGTCAGATGCTTGATTAGGATACCATTTATTATACGTAGTCAGTCCACGAGAGATTAACCCATTCGTAATTCCTAATCTTGACACAATAATACAACATATCTCATCCTGTATAGACGTAGGGGTGGAATTGAGGGAATTGCGTTTCCAAAGTAAAACAAATTTGACATTTTGGTATTTTAGTAGACGCTCTCTGTCAGTGCATTCAGCTAAGGTAGGTTTTGACAGTGGTATAATTTTGTCACATAGTAATTGTTTTTGAGTGAAATTTTTTAATTTTCTTCTTCTTTTAATTCCACCACCGTAACAGACGGACTCTGTGGCGTTCAACGTGTGGGACATCGGCGGTCCGGCCAACATGTCCACGGTCAACCAGTGTTTCTTCACGGACAAGGCCCTGTACGTAGTCATCTGGAACCTAGCTCTGGGAGAGGAGGCTGTAGCCAATCTGCAGTCCTGGCTGCTTAACATTGAGGTGAGACAGAAAACATGTTAGTCGGACTAGTGCCATTTAGTTTCTTCTTTTTATTAAAGAAATACATTTGAAAAAAATGAATGAGATAGTTGGAAATAGAGGGAGAGCCAGGCTAGTGGGAGAACAGTAGGAGTGAACCCCGGTCTCCGGTGGGGAGCAGTATATTGGACTGACTGGGAACATAACCGCTAGCCCAGAGGCTCTGCATGACTGCCATGTATTTTCAATTAGTATTTTTTAAATATCCCTAAATGATTTGACCTGAATTGACTCCCCTATCTTTTCATGACTACAACATCTGTCTGTCAATATTCTATACAAATAATGCATTTTATTTTATAAATTGAATTTTTGCATCCAAGGTGTTATACAACAATGGTAAAAATTATCTGAGAGAATAAAAGAGCCTCACTCTAATTATTTCAAGTGACTCTGACAGGTGTCAGTGTTTTTAACTACAAAGGTCATGTCTATTTCCACTGTGGGAAGGAACGGTCAGGTCACAGGACGTGGATGAGTTGTCCTGTTTGACCACAATGACCTTTGGGAGTCAAAATGTCAAACCTGTTGTAGTAAAACATCAAGAAAACTGACCACTGTCCTCATTCTCCACCTTTATGCCCTAAGTTTGCACTTCCCTTCATGAATTTAAAAAGAAAGGGCTGGTGTAGGAAATATAGTGGAAACTCGCTTACACAATCCAATGAATCCACAGAAGAATTGATTTAGATAAACGATCACATGTTAAAATACTTTAATACTGATAAAAACCTTTCTAGTAAGTCACTGTGCTGTATTTATTCGGATGAATATAGCGCCACCTACTGGCTGAGAAGGAGATCAGGGTGAAGTACTTCGGTACAGAATTGGGATGCAGGGTCAGAGCAGGTCTTTGTGGTCATACCCTACAGTGCCTTCAGAAAGTATTCAAACCCCTTGATTTATTCCACATTTTGTTGTGTTACAGCCTGAATTCCAAATGGGTAAAAAAATGTTTTTAAATCACCCATCTACACACAATACCCCATAATGACAACGTGAAAACATGTTTTTCAATTTTGTTTTTGCAAATTCATTGAAAATGAAATACAGAAATATCTAATTTACATAAGTATTCACACCCCTTTGCTATGACACTCCAAATTAAGCTCAGATGCATCCAATTTCCTTTGATCATCGTTAAGATGTCACTACAACTTGATTTGTATTCAGGCTGTACCACAACAAAATGTGGAATAAGTCTGTATGAATACTTTCTGAAGGAACTGTATAGGACTTCTGAACTTGACCTTTGACCTGCAGGCGCGTGCCCCTAACTCTGCGGTGGTGGTGGTGGGTACCCACCTGGACCTGATCGACACCAAGTTCCGTACAGAGCGGGTGGCCACACTGAGGGCCTACATCCTGGCACTCAGCAGGTCTCCATCAGGCGCCAGGGCCAGTGGCTACCCAGACATCACCTGGAAACACCTGCAGTGAGTCATACACAGAGACCGTAGGGGACACACACACACAGTCACACACACACACACACAGTCACGTTACCACACACACACACACACACACACACAGTCACGTTACCACACACAGTCAGGCGACACACACAGTTTTGATTTCCTCAACCCTTGGCATGAAAGTGTGTTAATATGACTCTGTATGTGGTGTGTGTGTGTGTGTGTCCAGTGAGGTATCGTGTAAGACCCAGGAGGGTCTGGATGGTCTGAGGAGGTTGATCTTCCAGGTGGCCTGCTACATGAAGGACAACAGCAGTAGTTCAGCTAGCGGACACAAGCTGGTGGGCAGACTGGTAAGTGTGTGTGTGTTTCTGTGTGTGCATGCATGCTTGCTTGTGTATAAAGCTCTTGTGTGGGTAACCCCAGACTCAGAATTCAAATGCGTTATGAACCCTCTATAACCTTCATAGATCCCAAAGAGCTACCTGACGCTGCAACAAGCGGTGCTAGGTGAGCGGGGGCGGCGGGACGCAGAAGACGAGGTCCAGTACCTGACAGACGCACAGCTGGACCTCGTCATAGAGCAGAACCCAGGAAGTGACATCAGAGACTACGAGGACCTGCAGACCGGTACCAAACCCCTCTCCTTTTTAGCCATTATTTATTTATCGACCTTATTTCATTAAAGGCCCATTGCAGGCAAAAACGTGATTTTCCTGTGTGTTATATATATTTCCACACTATGAGGTTGGAATAATACAGTGAAATTGTGAAAAATATGAAAATGCACTTTTAGTATAAGAGCTGAAATGTCAGACTGTTTTGGTAGGATGGAGTTTGGGCCTTCCTTGGAGACGTCACCATGCAGTTAATAGACCAATAAGAAAGAGTTCCAAACCTCTCTGCCAATAACAGCACATTTTCAGTTTTCCCCTCCCCACTCAGACCACTCCCCAGGCAGTCCTAGCAAAATTCTTGCTTGAGAAATTGCCCTTTGCTAAGAAGCTGTTTTTCTTTCTTTTTGACCATTTTAATTTAAAACAATCACAGTAAGGTTAAAGGGAAAACTCCACCAAAAACTATCTTCTGGTATTTGTTTCTTTAGTCCATTGTTGATATTGTCCCAAAATGTTTTGCATGTCAACAATCAAGTTTTCAAGATATCTAACTTTAAAAATACATATACAGCCGGTATGATGCTGTATATCTGTATTTTGAAAGTTATATATCTTGAAAACTTGATTGCTGACATGCAAAACATTTCAACAATGGACTAATGAAACAAATACCAAAAGATAGTTTTTGGTTGGAATTTTCCTTGAATTGTTACCCAGAAATTATTTGAGATAAAAAAAACAGCTGCGTTGGTACTTTTTTAAAAGCATTTTAATATTGCATGAATCGATTCAATGGTTTTATACACAATTACACATACTCTCTTCAAGTTGGCTTTCTCATCCTTTTACATATTGTGTAGACCAGGGGCCACTAACCTTGGTCCTCCTGGAGAAGTACAACAACTAACCCTCCTGGTTGAACTAACATTTACATTTTAGTCATTTAGTAGACACTCTTATCCAGTGCATACATTTCATACTTTTTCCCCCATGTACTGGTCCCCCGTGGGAATCGAACCCACTACCCTGGCGTTGCAAGCGCCATGCTCTACCAACTGAGCCACACAGGACCATAGTATATCATATACTGCATTGTCCAGACTATTATATTCCATTTTTCCGTATGAACATATTCCTCTTCATTATCCCGACCTCCATCTTGTTTTATTTCTGTTTTATTGTGCTGCTGATCTTGATTGCTGCATTGATGGGAAAGAGCAGACAAGGGTATTTCACTGTACTTGTGCACGTGACAGTAAAAACTTGAAACTTGATCTCTTCCCACCCTCTCTCCCTCCCTCATCCCTCTCTCCAGCCATAAGCTTCCTGATCGAGACAGGCACCCTACTCCACTTCCCAGACACCAGTCACGGCCTGTGTACCCTCTACTTCCTCTGTCCCGTGTGGCTGTCGGAGTGTCTGGAGCGGATCATCCACCTGAAGAGCTCCCGATCGGTGGCCTGGAACGGGTGATCCGAGCGGAGGACCTCCGCATGCTCCTGGTGGGAACGGGCTTCACCCAGCAGACGGAGGAGCAGTACTTCCAGTTTCTGGCCAAGTTTGAGATTGCTCTGCCTGTGGCCAGCGATAGGTATGGACGGGCGGTTCTCCAAGCTGGGCCCTGGGCCATGTTCAGCAGAGCACAACATTGTGGACCATTCAGATAGAAATGTCTTATTTAGAACAAGCCTGCCTCTCTGATTTGTAGAATAAGGAATCTAGTCAGGTCTATTCGTGACATTTCTATCTGCAACATTCCACTAAGTTTGCCTACTGAACATGGCCCAGCTACATGGAGACTGATTCTCAGATATGATGTGCACTATCGTGCTGACCTGAACTGTTCAGGCTCATGTTCTTTTCACAATGCACTTTGTGGCACGGCTTAGCTCTCTGAAAGCAAACAGAACTGACCCTCTCATATATCTGCCCCACCTCGTTCCCCTTATGGACATCCATAACTTCTAACCCTACCTCTGTCCTGCTCCTCCTATACCGTTACCTGATCCCCCACCACCTGTCTCTTAAAGCAGCTATGGACATTCATGGTTTCCTTATTCGTCTTCCCTACATTTAACTCTACCTTTTCTCCCCTATAGTTACCTCCTCCCCCACCTCCTTCCTCCTAAACCTGCTATGGACATCCACGGCTTCCGCCAAGAGACCGCCAACACCATCCAGCGGCTCTTCAAGATGAGCTTCGTGCCGGCGGGATTCTGGGAACGTTTCATCGCCCGCATGCTCATCAGCCTCACAGAGATGGACCTCCAGGTAACAGGGTTTCCCACCCACACCTGCATTGGCAGTTTAACAGGGTTTACTGGTGACACCCGCAGGGGCATTGAAAAGGCTGTATAGAAGTCTGTAAAACTCGTGACGTGTCAGATGCCATTTATGTAAAGAAATGGAGCATATTCACTGAGTATACAGCATATGTAATTATGCTCTTCAATAAAACACATTTGAAACCTACACTATATTCAATACGTTTTGTAAGATTATGGTGGGGGGGTTGGGTTGGGGCAAAAGACAGAATGCAAGACAATTGTATCTGTTGTGCTCACAGGCTTGTACCTATTCTTAAAACTCTTCCTTTCTGTGTTGTCCTAGTCCTGTGAGCCTAAGAGGAATGCTAAGTGTTCTCTCTGTGTTGTCCTAGTCCTGTGAGCCTAAGAGGAATGCTAAGAGTTCTCTCTGTGTTGTCCTAGTCCTTTGAGCCTAAGAAGAATGCTAAGAGCGAACGGAGGAGGACCACGGTGATCTACAATTTTGCGGGGACAGGCAGCCAACAGAGGAACCGCTGTAGCACCTTCAGAGTCCGCCGCAGTAAGACCATCTACTGGAGAGAGGGACTACTGGTCACCTTCGACGGAGGGTATCTAAGGTGAGGGATTAAGGGTCGGGTACATTGGGGTAACTTACTTGAAATGCATGCGTGTAACTCGAATGTTCGAGCAAATCTCCCATTGACTCCCATGCATAATGTTTGAGTTAGGATTTGGCTAACCTCGTCCCCCAGGCTATTGCGCACAGCACATATAAGCCTGGGATTTCAACCATTCAAAGTTGGCCTTAGTGGGAGTGACCATAGAATTATATGGCAGAGACCTACTGAGTAAAGTATTTGTCATCCTATCATTTTAACAAATCACACAACTGCGAGCCGTGGGGAGGGTTAGGAGGAAGGTGTTGTGGGAGATGATTGGTTTGTAAATTAAGCCGATTAAGCCAATACCTATGTGGCGGGAGTTTCTCCCGGTCTTTCTGTATTGGCTAATGAAAGCCAAGTTTGACGCGTTGGTCCAACACTCTTCGCGCATTTGGGCGGAAGTGTCTGGGAGCGAGATTAGGATATGGCCCAATGTTAGGTAAATAAATACTGTATGCCTTACTGTGTAGCACATTTTCACAAACACATGCTCTACAACAAGGTGTTGATTTCGCTGACATCATCCGTCAGGAAGAGTGCCAAACCCCGGCTAAACGCTAAATGAGCAGACCTAATTAATCAAACCCAGAGCCGGCTCAGCATTGCATACAGGGCTAATTAGCCAGGCACTTATTGATAGGTCTTAAAAATGCACATGTACTGTTATTATGTGCTTCATTGTGTAATTATTAGAGAACAAGTTTAAAAGTGCTACATAAAACGACTTACACATTTGCCGGTATATTTCCTAAAACACAGTGTGTGCATCTTTCTCTTAACTTACAGCATATTGAGATACTTTCTCTAATGAAACATGCTGATAATAGATTATAACCATTACACCTAATGTGTACCTAATGAAATCTCTTCAAAAGTGCACATGTACATCTGAGTGTTGTCAGTGGGCTCTAAGGCTCTTAGTTAGCACATACAGTACCTTCAGCAGAGGGACGCTTTCAAAGAACCTTTAGAGAACAAAGAACCTTTAGAGAACAAAGAACCTTTAGAGAACAAAGAACCTTTAGAGAACAAAGAACCTTTAGAGAACAAAGAACCTTTAGAAAACACATCTGGGAACATAGAGTGTGGGGACTCAACTCCTTTCCTCTGTTGCATTTTTTTGTGCTAAAATGTTTATTATTTTGTTATCAATGTAATTGTTTAAGTTGTTGCGTTTTGAGGTCACTAAGGACCTGTTTCCTGGGCACAGATTAAAGGGGAAGTTCAGTATTTTACCATTTAATGTCAGAAGTATCTTCACCCTGAAAGTAGTTTAGAAGCCAGGATGTAATCAATGGTCCAGTTTAAACCGCCACCACAAACTTCAGCTAACTTTAGCCAGCGTTAGCTGGCCCATAATACTTTCAGAGTAGTCATCAAGTAGTACAATCCTGAACTTCCCCTTTAAGCCAACTCCTAGTCATCGACTAAAAAGCATAATGGAGATTCTCCAAGTGATTTCTAGTCCAGGAATAGGCTTCTCTGGGTCTGAGAAACCAGCCATACAGTAAGTCTGTTACAGTTGCACAGGATTTTATTTGAAGATCAACTTGAGGTCATCTGCAAACCTCAAGCCCTCTGTGAAATTTAATAGCAGACTGTGGGCAACATTTTCTTAGTGCAAAAGCATTGTGTAAAGTGCAAAATGACCATAAACCTAATTATAATCTGGCAGCGTGATTTAATTTGAATATTTTCTTCACGAAAGTGCATTATAAAGATGTGACTTTATGTATTGCTCAGTTTACTAAACTAGTTAAATAATTGTCTCCTTTTATAATGCATATTGTTGAAGAAGAAATGTCAAATGAAATCACACTGCAACATTATAATGATGTTTACAGTATTTGTTGTACTTTGCACAATGCTTTAGCTCTATGAAAAGTGCTGCCTGTGTTCATCTGAAAGCACAGGTTGGGTGACAATGGTTGAGACGGAGCTGACCATTAACTTTCACCTCTCAGTTCAGATAGCAGAAAGGAGATGAGAGGTACACACTTTAGACTATTGACATGCACACTCTCCAACTTCCTCTCTCTCTCTCTCTCTCTCTCCCTCTCTCCTTCCCTCTCCCGTCTCCCTCCCTCCCTTGGCAGTGTGGAATCGACTGATGTCAACTGGAAGAGGAAGAAAAGCGGAGGCATCAAGATCATTTGTCAATCAGAGACCAGGGATTTTTCAGCCATGGCCTTCGTTACGGATCACGTCAACTCCCTCATCGAACAGTGGTTCCCTGGTGAGGCTTCTCTCTCTCAATTCAATGAAATTCAAATGGCTTTATTGGCACGGGAAACATATGTTTACATTGCCAAAGCAAGTGAAATAGATAATAAACAAAATTGAAATAATCAGAAATGAACAGTGAACATTATACTCAAAGTTTCAAAGGAATGGAGACATTACTCTCTCTATCTCTCAGCATGACAGCCACAGTCTGTCATATTTCCTGCTGATGACTCATAAGTGTTGATGACTCATAAGTCATTATTCCACATCAAACTCCTGATGCTGCTTTTAGATCACCTGTCACAATACAGCACTTAGCCGACTGCTCAGCATGGTGGGTGTGTTGTGATCTGCGATATGTGCATGCGTTCATATTTGTGTTTGGTTTCCCGCTCAGCTGGGGCCACTCATATGAAAACGTATGCACACATGACTGTAAATCGCTTTGGATAAAGGTATTGGATGACTAAGTGATTAACGTTGATTGGGGATTTATTTCCACTCACATGCATGAGTCATTCAGAATGTCTATATTTACATGGGCCCAAGGCCCAGTCCTAACTGGTGATCCATACCTGTCAGATAAACCATGCAGTAATGTCAATGGGATTCACGCCCAGAAAGTTATGTCTCAAGTTAATTGGGATTCAGTCTGTTGGTGTGTCCCTGTCTCTGTGTGCACTCCTCCATATCCCCTTTCTTTTGATAAGATAATCAATTATTTTCCCTAAAGGGGAAGTTTGATTGCACCAATAGATACACCACCAGTAAATACACAGTACATACACAAAAACAGCACCTCTTCAATGACTTCAGCTTCATGTCCTAGGCTGGAATCCGTGGCAGTCAAGATCGTTGGTCACCATTGACTGGTGTTCACACTTCATAATTACTTCATAATTATCAGCTAGCTATACAGTGGGGGGAAAAAAGTATTTAGTCAGCCACCAATTGTGCAAGTTCTCCCACTTAAAAAGATGAGAGAGGCCTGTAATTTTCATCATAGGTACACGTCAACTATGACAGACAAATTGAGAGAAAAAAAAATCCAGAAAATCACATTGTAGGATTTTTAATGAAGTTATTTGCAAATTATGGTGGAAAATAAGTATTTGGTCACCTACAAACAAGCAAGATTTCTGGCTCTCACAGACCTGTAACTTCTGCTTTAAGAGGCTCCTCTGTCCTCCACTCGTTACCTGTATTAATGGCACCTGTTTGAACTTGTTATCAGTATAAAAGACACCTGTCCACAACCTCAAACAGTCACACTCCAAACTCCACTATGGCCAAGACCAAAGAGCTGTCAAAGGACACCAGAAACAAAATTGTAGAACTGCACCAGGCTGGGAAGACTGAATCTGCAATAGGTAAGCAGCTTGGTTTGAAGAAATCAACTGTGGGAGCAATTATTAGGAAATGGAAGACATACAAGACCACTGATAATCTCCCTCGATCTGGGGATCCACGCAAGATCTCACCCTGTGGGGTCAAAATGATCACAAGTACGGTGAGCAAAAATCCCAGAACCACACGGGGGGACTTAGTGAATGACCTGCAGAGAGCTGGGACCAAAGTAACAAAGCATACCATCAGTAACACACTACGCCGCCAGGGACTCAAATCCTGCAGTGCCAGACGTGTCCCCCTGCTTAAGCCAGTACATGTCCAGGCCCGTCTGAAGTTTGCTAGAGTGCATTTGGATGATCCAGAAGAGGATTGGGAGAATGTCATATGGTCAGATGAAACCAAAATAGAACTTTTTGGTAAAAACTCAACTCGTCGTGTTTGGAGGACAAAGAATGCTGAGTTGCATCCAAAGAACACCATACCTACTGTGAAGCATGGGGGTGGAAACATCATGCTTTGGGGCTGTTTTTCTGCAAAGGGACCAGGACGACTGATCCGTGTAAAGGAAAGAATGAATGGGGCCATGTATCGTGAGATTTTGAGTGAAAACCTCCTTCCATCAGCAAGGGCATTGAAGATGAAACGTGGCTGGGTCTTTCAGCATGACAATGATCCCAAACACACCGCCCGGGCAATGAAGGAGTGGCTTCGTAAGAAGCATTTCAAGGTCCTGGAGTGGCCTAGCCAGTCTCCAGATCTCAACCCCCATAGAAAATCTTTGGAGGGAGTTGAAAGTCTGTGTTGTCCAGCGACAGCCCCAAAACATCACTGCTCTAGAGGAGATCTGCATGGAGGAATGGGCCAAAATACCAGCAACAGTGTGTGAAAACCTTGTGAAGACTTACAGAAAACATTTGACCTGTGTCATTGCCAACAAAGGGTATATAACAAAGTATTGAGAAACTTTTGTTATTGACCAAATACTTATTTTCCACCATAATTTGCAAATAAATTCATTAAAAATCCTACAATGTGATTTTCTGGATTTTTTTCTTCTCATTTTGTCTGTCATAGTTGACGTGTACCTATGATGAAAATTACAGGCCTCTCATCTTTTTAAGTGGGAGAACTTGCACAATTGGTGGCTGACTAAATACTTTTTTTCCCCACTGTATGTGAATCGTAATAATCTAGCTAACCAGATGGATTTACAGGCAAAAATAACCTACAACTAATGTTATGCAAGGTATATGTAAATTCTTCGTGGGTAGCTAGCTGCCAATTCTTCATGGCTATCTACATAGCTAGCTAACAGTAGTAGCTAGCCAGTCAACATTAGCCCTATTGCCTTACAATGGGCTTGCGATCTATCCACACTACAGTGGGTAGTGTAGGCAGGTAAACATGCCAAAATTAACACAGTATATATTTATTAATGTATCAAGATAAAATATTGAAGTCAGGCAACATATGAGATGTGAATGGGCAACATTTCATTCTGAAGTCGGAGTTTATTTTCTCTCGCTTCAGCTCAAATGATGTCCGCCATTGATTTCAAGAAATTGTGCGCGATTATTTTACGTGCTTGCGTCATATTCCTGTGCATACTTTCCATTGAATCTTGCATCGATGCATGCTTAAAAATATGTACAAACAGAGTACGCATTCGAGAAGTGCCCTCCGTGCTCCGTTCCACATACTTTAATTTGGACTCATACTCTGACCCTCCCGTGCTCCAGCTTGCGTGCTCGGAGCACGGTAGTATGCATTTTGAGAACATTTTCTGTTAAAAAGCCTCATAGCAGAAGGTAAAAAGGATCCATGGAAACGTTCCGTTTTAAGGCAGAGATGATTAGAGATAACATGACACAGGGAGACTGATGAGAATCGGTTAAAACAGCAAGGAAAGTAGTGGAGTCAGGGCTTTGACGTTTGGCCTCTAGGGATGTTTGTAGTCCGGAGTGGGCTGCACTACCCCTAGACCAGACTCCACCAGACCATGTGTCTGACTTTCTGTCTCTCTCTGTGTCATCTCCCCTCCTTTAGCACTGACGGCCAGTGAGAGTGATGGGACCCGGTTGATTGAGCAGTACTCCCCCTGTCCCCAGTGTTCCTCCATGAGCAGACAGAACCAGGGGCCTGGGAGTCTGGGAGAACCCCCAACCAGGGGGACTGCAGCTGGAAGAAGAGGAGGAGAAGGTAGGGTGGGCCAACTTCTAATGGAATGTCTAGGGGCTATTGCAAATGTTTAAGTAAAACCCAATCAATGCAGACATTAAGCACTAAAACAATCATTTGCCCTTTTACCTTAGTGAAAGCATACCCTTATAATGTATTATTACTTGTTATAAGCGTGCATGAGCCCCTATAATGTTTTATAAATCAACCTATAATATCGTTTTTTTGTACTGGGACTGCTGTTAAACAGTGTTTGCGCTCTGAAGTCCGCTTTATCTTTTGGTTCGATCATGGTAACCATGGTAACATTGCCGACCATCCCACCGCTAGGCAGAGAAAAGGTTGGTGGAAGAGGAGAGCACTTCTTCAACATGGAGGACTGTGTGATCGCTGCCATGGACCAGGACTACATAGTGTGTCCCCAGCACCCCGACCAGCCTGTCCCCCTTCAGGAGCTGGTCCCAGAGCTTTTCATGACCGACTTCCCCTCACGGTAACCTCTCACCTTTCACCCTGACCCTTGACCTCTAACCCCTGACCTGTTGACCTATTAGCGCTGCACAGCTGTCTTCTTCACATAGGATGAGGCTGAGGAAGGTGCTGCACAGATGGGCTAATCTTCTTCACATAGGGGTGAATCATATCTTCCACTTAAGTCACATTTTCACTTAGTCATGCATTGACGTCAATGGGAGACTAGTTTAAATGTGGATGCCAGACAATTTGTAGATCAGTCATTCTTTGCTAAGCTTTACTAGGGCCGATTCTCTCGAACATGCTGTCAAACTTGCTCCCACACACACACCCTCTGAACCTCAAACCTCTTATCCCTAAACTTTGACCCCTCATCTGTCACTTTTGACCCTTCACCTGTCACCGACACTCAGGCTGAGCTGGAGCTTTTGGTTATAACCGGGATAGATGGCTCTATTTAGTCATTAAGGACAACCAGAGATTGCCCCTTGCACTGGGAGAAAACATTGTTTTGTTGATTGTTCCTTTGTTTCACTCACTTAACACTCCCATTACTGACTAAATGAAACCAGGCCATTCTCACAGCACAAAAACACAGGATGCATCCCAAATGGCATCCTATTCCCTATATGGTGCACTACTTTTGACCAGGACCCATAGTGCACTATGTAGAAAAATAGGGTGTCATTTAGGACAGTCTTTCTTTTAGTCCTATCCCATTAGGTGTTGCGTAGTTGAACTCTGTCTCTGTCTGTCCCTGTCAGTCTGTCCATCTGTTTGCCTGTCTTCCCCCTCCCCTGTCTGTCCGTCTGTCAGGCAGGAGGTCTATGACTCCCACAGTCAGTGTGTGTGGATGTTATTGAGACCTCTGCTGAGACTAATGTAAACTTGGCTGATGTGTACTGTATTATTGTGTAATACAGGGCCTTGTGGTTTCCTCCTGTAGTATTGTGTAATGCAGGGCCTTGTGGTTTCCTCCTGTATTATTGTGTAATACAGGGCCTTGTGGTTTCCTCCTGTAGTATTGTGTAATACAGGGCCTTGTGGTATCCTCCTGTAGTATTGTGTAATACAGGGCCTTGTGGTTTCCTCCTGTAGTATTGTGTAATACAGGGCCTTGTGGTTTCCTCCTGTAGTATTGTGTAATACAGGGCCTTGTGGTGTCCTCCTGTAGTATTGTGTAATAAAGGGCCTTGTGGTGTCCTCCTGTAGTATTGTGCAGTACAGGGCCTTGTGGTGTCCTCCTGTAGTATTGTGTAATACAGGGCCTTGTGGTTTCCTGCTGTGTTGATAGGAGTCTCCTTAGGCTCCTCACTGACAGGACCTTGACATGTACAGTACGCAGGCATAGCTACTCTGTACACACACACACACACACACACACAGCTCTCCAGGGGTTTGGCTGCGTAATGAGTTTCAGTTGATTTCTCACCAGTGACAGCATCAGTTGATGTATTGTTTACCCTTAAAGGTAACACACACACACACAGTGCTTGAGGGTTGATTACACAAGCATATCTCTGTGAAATATAACAGGCCGCTGTCGTATTTACTGTTCATGGGGCAACAATCACTCCCAAATATTTATGCTATCAAAGCAGCACAGTTTAGTGCTGCTCTAAGACAAGAGATATATTGACTAAATAATCACTTCCTCAAACACTGGTGCCACGAGTTGACATCAGCTAACGCCACAGCTATGTACATACACACACACACAGGAACGTGCAAGCGAGCGTGCACAAGAACATGGACACACAGAACATACACACACAGGAACGTGCAAGCGAGCGTGCACGAGAACATGGACACACAGAACATACACACACAGGAACGTGCAAGCGAGCGTGCACAAGAACATGGACACACAGAACATACACACACAGGAACGCGCTCTAACACTCTGCTGTGTGACTCTGCCGAAATGCAATTTAAAGCATGTGTGAGATTAAATTGACCCCGAATAATGTTTCCCAAGCCTTACAGCTCCAGGATGGATGGTCAACTCTGAGCAGTTTAGATTGGCAGCTGACCAAGGCTTTATGTTCTACGCTAATTTAAGTGGCCGTGCCGGTTTGTTGACTTAGCTCTCTACATTAAAAGCTCACATGAAAGACTTGGGCTGGGTCTCAAATGGCACTCTATTCCCTATGTAGTGCGCTACTTTTGACCGGGGCCCTGTCAAAAGTAGTGCGTTTCATAGGGAACAGAGTGCCATTTGAGACGCAGCTTTGTGTTCATAATATGAAGAGGATGCTAATAAGGATTTAGGAATGTTGCTATGGCGACTATAGCTTCAGCCCTATAGCAGAATGCAATACATAGGATCCTTTGTTGGATATGTATGGTGCATGTGTTGACGTCCACCAGGTAGAGTTGAGGTTGAGATCAGGGAGGTAGATGTATTAATGTATGGTGCATGTGTTGACGTCCACCAGGTAGAGTTGAGGTTGAGATCAGGGAGGTAGATGTATTAATGTATGGTGCATGTGTTGACGTCCACCAGGTAGAGTTGAGGTTGAGATCAGGGGAGGTAGATGTATTAATGTATGGTGCATGTGTTGACGTCCACCAGGTAGGGTTGAGGTTGAGATCAGGGAGGTAGATGTATTAATGTATGGTGCATGTGTTGACGTCCACCAGGTAGAGTTGAGGTTGGGATCAGGGAGGTAGATGTATTAATGTATGGTGCATGTGTTGATGTCCACCAGGTAGAGTTGAGGTTGAGATCAGGGAGGTAGATGTATTAATGTATGGTGCATGTGTTGACGTCCACCAGGTAGAGTTGAGGTTGAGATCAGGGAGGTAGATGTATTAATGTATGGTGCATGTGTTGACGTCCACCAGGTAGAGTTGAGGTTGAGATCAGGGAGGTAGATGTATTAATGTATGGTGCATGTGTTGATGTCCACCAGGTAGAGTTGAGGTTGAGATCAGGGAGGTAGATGTATTAATGTATGGTGCATGTGTTGACGTCCACCAGGTAGAGTTGAGGTTGAGATCAGGGAGGTAGATGTATTAATGTATGGTGCATGTGTTGATGTCCACCAGGTAGAGTTGAGGTTGAGATCAGGGGAGGTAGATGTATTAATGTATGGTGCATGTGTTGACGTCCACCAGGTAGAGTTGAGGTTGAGATCAGGGAGGTAGATGTATTAATGTATGGCACATGTGTTGACGTCCACCAGGTAGAGTTGAGGTTGGGATCAGGGAGGTAGATGTATTAATGTATGGTGCATGTGTTGACGTCCACCAGGTAGAGTTGAGGTTGGGATCAGGGAGGTAGATGTATTAATGTATGGTGCATGTGTTGACGTCCACCAGGTAGAGTTGAGGTTGAGATCAGGGAGGTAGATGTATTAATGTATGGCGCATGTGTTGACGTCCACCAGGTAGAGTTGAGGTTGGGATCAGGGAGGTAGATGTATTAATGTATGGTGCATGTGTTGACGTCCACCAGGTAGAGTTGAGGTTGAGATCAGGGAGGTAGATGTATTAATGTATGGCGCATGTGTTGACGTCCACCAGGTAGAGTTGAGGTTGGGATCAGGGAGGTAGATGTATTAATGTATGGTGCATGTGTTGACGTCCACCAGGTAGAGTTGAGGTTGGGATCAGGGAGGTAGATGTATTAATGTATGGTGCATGTGTTGACGTCCACCAGGTAGAGTTGAGGTTGGGATCAGGGAGGTAGATGTATTAATGTATGGCGCATGTGTTGACGTCCACCAGGTAGAGTTGAGGTTGAGATCAGGGAGGTAGATGTATTAATGTATGGTGCATGTGTTGACGTCCACCAGGTAGAGTTGAGGTTGGGATCAGGGAGGTAGATGTATTAATGTATGGTGCATGTGTTGACGTCCACCAGGTAGAGTTGAGGTTGAGATCAGGGAGGTAGATGTATTAATGTATGGTGCATGTGTTGACGTCCACCAGGTAGAGTTGAGGTTGAGATCAGGGAGGTAGATGTATTAATGTATGGTGCATGTGTTGACGTCCACCAGGTAGAGTTGAGGTTGAGATCAGGGAGGTAGATGTATTAATGTATGGTGCATGTGTTGACGTCCACCAGGTAGAGTTGAGGTTGAGATCAGGGAGGTAGCTGTAGCATGCTGAAAGATGGTGATTACATTAGTGATGGATAGTGAGGCTTTGTGGGTACTGTATGGAGTATACATATTATAATGTAGTGTATGGGGTATACATAGTATAATGTACTAAATGGGGTATACATAGTCTAATGTACTAAATGGAGTATACATAGTCTAATGTACGGTATGGTGTTCAAGTGTGCGTTTGTGTGTTATATTGGTTGTTTCTGTAGAAGAACCAGCTGGAGTGTGTTTATAATGTTTGTGTGTGTGTGTGTGTGTGTGTGTGTGTGTGTGTGTGTGTGTGTGTGTGTGTGTGTGTAGGTTGTTTCTAGAGAAGGCCCAGTTGGAGTGTGTTTATAATGTTGTGTGTGTGTGTGTGTGTAGGTTGTTTCTAGAGAAGGCCCAGTTGGAGTGTAGTGAGGAGGAGAGTGATATCCTGGGCCAGGGGGGCAGTGGAGCTGTCATCTACAGAGCCTGTTACCGCGGCCAACCAGTCGCCATCAAACGCTTTCACTTCAAGAAGTGCAGGCAGCAGACCATCAGCAGTGATACAGGTAACACACACACAAACACACTCTATCAAAGGATCAGGTGCACACACAGACACACAAACTCCCTTGGAATCACACACACGTGCAAACAGTGAATACATACACACACACAGGTCTATTTTACGGGCTCCTAACCAATTGTGCTATTGTGTGTGTTTTTTCACGTTATTTGTTACTTATTTTGTACATAATGTTTCTGCCACCGTCTCTTATGACCAAAAAGAGCTTCTGGATATCAGGACAGCGATTACTCACCTCGTACTGGACAAATATTTTTTTCTTTAACGAGTCGGACGTGAAGGATTTACTTCAGACACCCGACAAGGCCCAAATCCCAGTCATTCGCAGGAGAAAGAGACAGAGATACCGGGATGTAGGTCGGGGTGCCTTGTAAGGATCCGACGGCGAGTGTTAATCTGCCTCGACCATCAGTCCTATTAGCCAACGTACAATCATTGGATAACAAAATAGATGAGCTACGATCACAAATATCCTACCAACGGGACATACAAAACTGTAATATCTTATGTTTCACCGAGTCGTGGCTGAACGACAACATAGATAACACACAGCTGGCGGGGTTTATGCTGCATTGGCAAGATAGAACAGCGGCCTCCCGGTAAGACAAGGGGTGGTGGTCTGTGTATATTTGTAAACAACAGCTGGTGCATGAAAGCTAATATTAAGGAAGTCTCGAGGTTTTGCTCGCCTGAGGTAGAGTATCTCATGATAAGCTGTAGACCACACTATTTACCAAGAGAGTTTTCATCTATATTTTTCGTAGCTGTCTATTTACCACCACAAACCGATGCTGGCACTAAGACCGCACTCAATGAGCTGTATAAGGCCATAAGCAAACAGGAAAACGCTCATCCAGAGGCGGCGCTCCTAGTGGCCGGGGACTTTAATGCAGGGAAACTTAAATCCGTTTGACCTAATTTCTACCAGCATGTTAAATGTGCAACCAGAGTAAAAAAACTCTAGACCACCTTTAATCCACGCACAGAGACGTGTACAAAGCTCTCCCTCGCCCTCCATTTGGCTAATCTGACCATAATTCTATCCTCCTGATTCCTGTTTACAGGCAAAAACTAAAGCAGGAAGCACCAGTGACTCGGTCAATAAAGAAGTGGTCAGATGAGGCAGATGCTAACCAATAGTACTGTTTTGCTAGCACAGACTGGAATATGTTCCGGGATTTTTCCGATGGCGTTGAGGAGTACAACACATCAGTCACTGGCTTCATCAATAAGTGCATCGATGACATTGTCCCCACAGTGACCATACGTACATACCCCAACCAGGTATGGTTGTGGTCCTCTGTAGCTCAGCTGGTAGAGCATGGCGCTTGTAACACCAAGGTAGTGGGTTCGATCCCCGGGACCACCCATACACAAACACATTTTTATGCACGCATGACTGTAAGTCACTTTGGATAAAAGCGTCTGCTAAATGGCATTATTATTATTATTATTATTATTATTATTATTAGAAGCCATGGATTACAGACAACATCCGCACTGAGCTAAAGGGTAGAGCTGCCGCTTTCAAGGAGCGGGACTCTAACCCGGACGCTTATAAGAAATCCCACTATGCCCTCTGACGAACCATCAAACAGGCAAAGCGTCAATACAGGACTAAGATTGAATCGTACTACATCGGCTCCGACGCTCAGGGGGGCATTGTCATGCTGAAACAGGAAAGGGCCTTCCCCAAACTGTTGCCACAAAGTTGGAAACACAGAATCGTCTAGAATGTGGAACTAAGGGGGCCTAGCCCAAACCATGAATTCATGAACCATTATTCCTCCTCCACCAAACTTTACAGTTGGCACTATGCATTCGGGCAGGTAGCGTTCTCCTGGCATCCGCCAAACCTAGAGTCGTCCATCAGACTGCCAGATGGTGAAGCGTGATTCATCACTCCGGAGAATGCGTTTCCACTACTCCATAGTCCAAAGGCGTCGAGCTTTACACCACTCCAGCCGACGCTTGGCATTGCGCATTGTGATCTTAGACTTGTGTGCGGCTGCTCTGCCATGAAAACCCATTTCATGAAGCTCCCGACGAACAGTTCTTGTGCTGACGTTGCTTCCAGAGGCAGTTTGGAACTTCGGTAGTGAGTGTTACAACTGAGGACAGATGATTTTTACGCACTACGTGCTTCAGCACTTGGCGGTCCCGTTCTGTGAGCTTGTGTGGCCTGCCACTTGCGCCTGAGCCATTGTTGCTCCTAGACGTTTTCAATTCACAATAACGGCACTTACAGTTGATCGGGCAGCTCTAGCAGGACAGAAATGTGATGAACTGACTTGTTCGAAAGGTGGCATCCTATGATGGTGCCACGTTGAAAGTCACTGAGCTCTTCAATACGGGCCATTCTACTGCCAATGTTTGTCTATAGAGATTACATGGCTGTGTGCTCGATGTTATACACCTGTCAGCTGTAGTGTGTGTGTGTGTGTGTGTGTGTGTGTGGAGACATCCTTGAGTTGTCGTCTCTCTCTTGAAGGGCCTTGTTCATGGAAAGATATTGCAGCTCTTAATCCTGATCTCTCTTTTCTCATCCCTCCCCTGCCGCTGTCCTCTCCTCTCTCTCCTCCCCTGCCGCTGTCCTCCCCTCTCTCTCCTCCCCTCTCTCTCCTCCCCTCTCTCTCCCCCTCCTCCTGTCTTATGCCGAGTAGTGATAAGGGTTGTCTCCAGCCTCAGAAGGCCACATCTATCACCTCACTGCTGCTTCCCTCCCTCTCTCTTTCTTCCCTTCCTCTCTCTATCTTCCCTTCTTCTCTCTTTCTTTCCTCTCTCTTTTTTCTCTCTCTCTCTTTCTTCCCTCTCTCTCTCTTTCTTCCCTCTCTCTCTCTCTCTTCCCTCCCTCCCTCTCTCTCCCGTCTTCTCTCTATACCCAGGCTGTGATAAGGACTGTCTGTGTGCTTCCCTCCCTCCCTCTCTCTCCCGTCTTCTCTCTATACCCAGGCTGTGATAAGGACTGTCTGTGTGCTTCCCTCCCTCCCTCTCTCTCCCGTCTTCTCTCTATACCCAGGCTGTGATAAGGACTGTCTGTGTGCTTCCCCTCCCTCCCTCTCTCTCCCGTCTTCTCTCTATACCCAGGCTGTGATAAGGACTGTCTGTGTGCTTCCCTCCCTCCCTCTCTCTCCCGTCTTCTCTCTATACCCAGGCTGTGATAAGGACTGTCTGTGTGCTTCCCTCCCTCCCTCTCTCTCCCGTCTTCTCTCTATACCCAGGCTGTGATAAGGACTGTCTGTGTGCTTCCCTCCCT